>NC_069500.1:792262801-792562801 GCF_027579735.1 Bombina bombina
TGTCCTTTTTTCCATCAGGATCTCAAATCCTTAAATTTGAAGGTATGGAGATTGAACGCTTGATTCTCAGTCATAGAGGTTTCTATATCTAGGAAGACATATTATCGAGTCTGGAAGATTTACATTTCTTGGTGTTTTTCTCATCATTTTTCTTGGCATTCTTTTAGAATTCCAAGAATTTTACAGTTTCTTCAGGATGGTTTGGATAAAGGTTTGTCTGCAAGTTCCTTGAAAGGACAAATCTCTGCTCTTTCTGTTCTTTTTCACAGAAAGATTGCTAGTCTTCCTGATATTCATTATTTTGTACAAGCTTTGGTTTGTATAAAACCTGTTATTTTTCTCCTCCTTGGAGTTTGAATTTTGTTCTGGGGGCTCTTCAAGCTCCTCCGTTTGAACCTATGCATTCGCTGGACATTAAATTACTTTCTTGGAAAGTTTTGTTTCTTTTGGCCATCTCTTCTGCTAGAAGAGTTTCTGATTTATCTGCTCTTTCTTGTGAGTCTCCTTTTCTGATTTTTCATCAGGATAAGGCGGTGTTGCAAACTTCTTTTAAATTTTTACCTAAGGTTGTGAATTCTAACAACATTAGTAGAGAAATTGTGGTTCCTTCATTGTGTCCTAATCCTAGGAATTCTAAGAAAAGATCGTTGCATTCTTTGGATGTAGTTAGAGCTTTGAAATATTATGTTGAAGCTACTAAAAATTTCCGAAAGACTTCTAGTCTATTTGTTATCTTTTCCGGTTCTAGGAAAGGTCAGAAGGCCTCTGCCATTTCTTTGGCGTCTTGGTTAAAGTCTTTGATTCATCATGCTTATGTCGAGTCGGGTAAAACTCCGCCTCAAAGGATTACAGCTCATTCTTCTAGGTCAGTTTCTACTTCCTGGGCGTTTAGGAATGAAGCTTCGGTTGATCAGATTTGCAAAGCAGCAACTTGGTCTTCTTTGCATACTTTTACTAAATTCTACCATTTTGATGTGTTTTCTTCTTCTGAAGCAGTTTTTGGTAGAAAAGTACTTCAGGCAGCTGTTTCAGTTTGATTCTTCTGCTTATATTTTCAGTTTTTTTTCATTATAAGATTTAAACTTTATTTTGGGTGTGGATTATTTTCAGCGGAATTGGCTGTCTTTTTTTTTTATCCCTCCCTCTCTAGTGTCTCTTGCGTGGAAGATCCACATCTTGGGTATTCATTATCCCATACGTCACTAGCTCATGGACTCTTGCTAGTTACATGAAAGAAAACATAATTTATGTAAGAACTTACCTGATAAATTAATTTCTTTCATATTAGCAAGAGTCCATGAGGCCCACCCTTTTTTGTGGTGGTTATGATTTTTTTGTATAAAGCACAATTATTCCAATTCCTTATTTTATATGCTTTCGCACTTTTTTCTTATCACCCCACTTCTTGGCTATTCGTTAAACTGATTTGTGGGTGTGGTGAGGGGTGTATTTGTAGGCATTTTGAGGTTTGGGAAACTTTGCCCCTCCTGGTAGGAATGTATATTCCCTATGTCACTAGCTCATGGACTCTTGCTAATATGAAAGAAATGAATTTATCAGGTAAGTTCTTACATAAATTATATTTTTTAGAAAAATGTTTCCTATAGACGCCACCACACGGGACTTATGGCAGACAGTCCCTAAGGTGGAGGGAGCAGTTTCTACTCTAGCAAAGCGTACTACTATCCCTGTCAAGGACAGTTGTGCTTTTTCAGATCCAATGGATAAAAAACTAGGTGGTTACCTTAAGAAAATGTTTATTCAACAAGGTTTTATCCTACAGCCCCTTGCATGCATTGCTCCTGTCACTGCTGCTGCGGCGTTCTGGTTTGAGTCTCTGGAAGAGGCTTTACAGGTAGCGACTCCATTGGATGACATACTTGGCAAACTTAAATCATGGTCAGCTGACGTGACTTCAAAATCTAAGCTGCTTAACATTCCCTTCAAGGGGCAGACCCTATTCGGGCCTGGTTTGAAGGAGATTATTGCTGATATCACTGGGGGAAAAGGTCATGCCCTTCCTCAGGACAGGTCCAAATCAAGGGCGAAACAGTCTAATTTTCATGCCTTTCAAAACTTCAAGGCAGGTGCGGCATCAACTTCCTCTAATGCAAAACAAGAGGGAACTTTTGCTCAGTCCAAGAAGGTCTGGAGGCCAAACCAGACCTTGAACAAAGGTAAGCAGGCCAAAAAGCCTGCTGCTGCCTCTAAGACAGCATGAAGGAACGGCCCCCTATCCGGTAACGGATCTAGTAGGGAGCAGACTTTCACTCTTCGCCCAGGCGTGGGCAAGAGATATTCAGGATCCCTGGGCGTTGGAAATTATATCCCAGGGATATCTTCTGGACTTCAAAGCTTCCCCCCCAAAAGGGAGATTTCACCTTTCACAATTATCTGCAAACCAGATAAAGAGAGAGGCATTCTTACACTGTGTACGAGACCTCCTAGTTATGGGAGTGTTCCATCCAGTTCGAAAGGAGGAACAGGGACAGGGTTTTTACTCAAATCTGTTTGTGGTTCCCAAAAAAGAGGGAACCTTCAGACCAATTTTGGATCTAAAGATCTTAAATTCCTCAGAGTTCCATCATTCAAGATGGAAACTATTCGTACCATCCTACCTATGATCCAGGAGGGTCAATATATGACTACAGTGGATCTAAAGGATGCTTATCTTCACATTCCGATACACAAAGATCATCATCGGTTTCTCAGGTTTCCTTTCTAGACAGGCATTACCAGTTTGTAGCTCTTTGGATTAGCTACAGCCCCAAGAAACTTTACGAAGGTTCTAGGGTCAGTGGCCCCTTATTTAGACGACATCCTGATACAGGCGTCAAACTTTCAAATTGCCAAGTCTCATACGGACGTAGTACTGGCATTTCTGAGGTTACATGGGTGGAAAGTGAACAAGGAAAAGAGTTCTCTATCCCCACTCACAAGAGTTTCCTTCCTAGGGACTCTGATAGATTCTGTAGAAATGAAAATTTACCTGACGGAGTCCAGGTTATCAAAGCTTCTAAATTCCTGCCGTGTTCTTCATTCCATTCCGCGCCCTTCGGTGGTTCAGTGTATGGAAGTAATCGGCTTAATGGTAGCGGCAATGGACATAGTGCCGTTTGCACGCTTACATCTCAGACCGCTGCAAGTATGCATGCTCAGTCAGTGGAACGGGGATTATACAGATTTGTCCCCTCTACTAAATCTGGATCAAGAGACCAGGGATTCTCTTCTCTGGTGGCTGTCTCGGGTCCATCTGTCCAAGGGTATGACCTTTCGCAGGCCAGATTGGACAATTGTAACAACAGATGCCAGCCTTCTAGGTTGGGGTGCAGTCTGGAACTCCCTGAAGGCTCAGGGATCGTGGACTCAGGAGGAGACACTCCTTCCAATAAATATTCTGGAACTGAGAGCGATATTCAATGCTCTTCAGGCTTGGCCTCAGCTAGCGACAATGAGGTTCATCAGATTTCAGTCGGACAACATCACGACTGTGGCTTACATCAACCATCAAGGGGGAACAAGGAGTTCCCTAGCGATGTTAGAAGTCTCAAAGATAATTCGCTGGGCAGAGATTCACTCTTGCCACCTATCAGCTATCCATATCCCAGGTGTAGAGAACTGGGAGGCGGATTTTCCAAGTCGTCAGACTTTTCATCCGGGGGAGTATGAACTCCACCTGGAGGTGTTTGCACAATTGATTCATTGTTGGGGCAAACCAGAACTGGATCTCATGGCGTCTCGCCAGAACGCCAAGCTTCCTTGTTACAGATCCAGGTCCAGGGATCCCAAGGCGACGCTGATAGATGCTCTAGCAGCACCCTGGTCTTTCAACCTGGCTTATGTGTTTCCACCGTTTCCTCTGCTCCCTCGACTGATTGCCAAGATCAAGCAGGAGAGAGCATCAGTAATTTGATAGCGCCTGCGTGGCCACGCAGGACCTGGTATGCAGATCTAGTGGACATGTCATCCTTTCCACCATGGACTCTGCCTCTGAGACAGGCCCTTCTACTTCAAGGTCCTTTCCACCATCCAAATCTAATTTCTCTGAGACTGACTGCATGGAGATTGAACGCTTGATTTTATCAAAGCGTGGCTTCTCCGAGTCAGTCATTGATACCTTAATACAGGCACGAAAGTCTGTCACCAGGAAAATTTATTATAAGATATGGCGTAAATATCTTTATTGGTATGAATCCAAGGGTTACTCATGGAGTAAGGTCAGGATTCCCAGGATATTATCCTTTCTCCAAGAAGGTTTGGAAAAAGGATTGTCAGCTAGTTCCTTAAAGGGACAGATTTCTGCTCTGTCTATTCTTTTGCACAAGCGTCTGGCAGATGTTCCAGACGTTCAGGCATTTTTTCAGGCTTTAGTTAGAATCAAGCCTGTGTTTAAACCTGTTGCTCCGCCATGAAGCTTAAATTTGGTTCTTAAGGTTCTTCAAGGAGTTCCATTTGAACCTCTTCATTCCATAGATATCAAACTTTTATCTTGGAAAGTTCTTTTTTTGGTAGCTATTTCCTCGGCTCGCAGAGTCTCAGAGTTATCTGCCTTACAATGTGATTCTCCTTGTCTGATTTTCCATATGGTTAAGGTAGTCCTACGTACCAAACCTGGGTTTTTACCTAAGGTGGTATCTAACAAGAAATCAAGAGATTGTTGTTCCGTCCTTGTGTCCTAATCCTTCTTCAAAGAAGGAACGTCTATTACACAATCATGGACGTGGTTCAGGCTTTAAAGTTTTACTTACAAGCTACTAAAGATTTCCGTCAAACATCTGCTTTGTTTGTTGTCTACTCTGGACAGAGGAGAGGTCAAAAGGCTTCAGCAACCTCTTCAGCAACCTGGGTTCCTACCTAAGGTTGTTACTAACAGGAATATCAATCAAGAAATTGTTGTTCCTTCTCTGTGTCCTAATCCTTCTTGTAAGAAGGAACGTCTGTTGCACAACTTGGACGTGGTTCGTGGTTTGAAATTTTATTTGCAGGCAACCAAAGATTTTCATCAAACATCTTCTTTGTTTGTGTTCTATTCTGGAAAGCGTAGGGGTCAAAAGGCTACGGCGACTTCTCTTTCCTTTTGGCTGAAAAGCATCATCCGTTTGGCTTATGAGACTGCTGGACAGCAGCCTCCTGAAAGGATTACAGCTCATTCTACTAGAGCGGTAGCTTCCACATTGGCTTTTAAAAATGATGCTTCTGTTGAACAGATTTGTAAGGCTGCGACTTGGTCATCGCTTCATACCTTTTCAAAATTTTATAAATTTGATACTTTTTCTTCTTCGGAGGCTATTTTTGGGACACAGGTTTTGCAAGCAGTGGTGCCTTCCGCTTAGGTTCATGTCTTGTCCCTCCCTTCATCCGTGTCCTAAAGCTTTGGTATTGGTATCCCACAAGTTAGGATGAATCCGTGGACTTTATACATCATGCAAAAGAAAACAAAATTTATGCTTACCTGATAAATTTCTTTCTCTTGTAAGGTGTATCCAGTCCACAGATCATCCATTACTTGTGGGATATTCTCCTTCCCAACAGGAAGCTGCAAGAGGATCACCCACAGCAGAGCTGTCTATATAGCTCCTCCCCTAACTGCCACTACCAGTCATTCTCTTGCAGCTCTCGACAACATAGGAAGTAGCTAGAGAGATGTGGTGAATTTATGTAGTTTATCTTAAATCAAAAGTTTATTATTTTCAAATGGTACCGGAGTTGTACTGTTTTAGCCTCAGGCAGAAAGTTGAAGAAGAGTCTGCCTGTGGTTTTTGATGATCTTAGCAGGTTGTAACTAAGATCCATTGCTGTTCTCACACATAACTGAAGAGATGAGGTAACTTCAGCTGGGGGAATGGCGTGCAGGGTCTCCTGCTATGAGGTATGTGCAGTTTAAATTTTTCTAGAGAAATTAATATGCTAGAAAATGCTGTTAATACCGGATTTATTTAAGGTAAGCCTGATTACAGTGATTTAATAACGAATAGTATCATGCTTGCTGTAAAAGGTAATATTCTTATTACTTTCTCACATTACTGAAAATAAGATAACGTTTGCTGGAAGTGTTTAAACATTTTTTTTCTACATATTGGTGATAAAACTTTATTGGGGCCCAGTTTTTCCACATGGCTGGCTAGATTTTGCCTAGGGATAGTTTTTTTTATGGCCCTCTCACTGTGAGTACAGGTTGGGAGGGGCCTAATTTCAGGCCTAAAAGTTGCAGCTTGAGACTTCTAGCTTCCCTGAAGGAGTCCCCTGAACACTTAGGACCTCTACAAAGGGTTTTTGTGCCTTCAGAAGTCGTTGTATGGGCAGGTAGGGCCACAACAGAGCTGTGGCAGTTTGTTGTGACTGTTAAAAAAGTTTATAGAATTTTTTTGATCCGGTTTTGAAACTAAGGGGTTAATCATCCATTTGCAAGTGAGTGCAATGCTCTGTTAGTCTATTATACACACTGTAAAAATTACGTAAGATTTACTGCTTTTTATCACTGTTTTTCAATTTCTGACAAAAATTGTTTCTCTTAAAGGCACAGTACCGTTTTTATTTTTTGCTTCTTTACATTTATCAAAGTGTTTTCCAAGCTTGCTGGTCTCATTGCTAGTCTGTTTAAACATGTCTGACATAGAGGAAACTCCTTGTTCATAATGTTTAGAAGCCATTGTGGAACCCCCTCTTAGAATGTGTACCAAATGCACTGATCTTACTATAAGTTATAAAGATCATATTCTGGCTTTAAAAGATTTATCACCAGAGGAAATTGACAAGGGGGAAGTTATGCCGACTATCTCGCCCCACGTGTCAGAACCTTTGACTCCCGCTCAAGGGACTCCCGCTCAAGTGGTGCCAAGTACATCTAGCGCGCCCATGACGTTTACTTTACAAGACATGGCGGCAGTTATGGATCATACCCTTACAATGGTATTGTCCAAACTACCAGGGTTACAAGGAAAGCGAGACAGCTCTGGGACTAGAAAAAATACAGAGCTCTCTGACGCTTTAGTTGCTATGTCTGATATCCCCTTACAATATGCAGAAGCTGAGGCAGGAGAGCTTCTTTCTGTGGGTGATTTTTCTGACTCAGGGAAGATGCTTCAACCGGATTCTGATATTTCTACATTTAAATTTAAACTTGAACACCTCCGTGTGTTGCTCAGGGAGGTTTTAGCTACTCTGGATGACTATGACACCATTATAGTGCCAGAGAAATTGTGTAGATTGGATAAATACTATGCAGTGCCTGTTTACACTGATGTTTTTCCAATACCTAAAAGGTTTTTAGAAATTATTACTAAGGAATTGGATAGACCAGGTGTACCGTTCTCTCCCCCTCCTATTTTTAAGAAAATGTTTCCAATAGATGCCGCTACACGGGACTCGTGGAAAACGGTCCCTAAGGTGGAGGGAGCAGTTTCTACCCTAGCTAAGCGTACAACTATTCCCGTCGAGGACAGTTGTGCTTTCCTAGATCCAATGGATAAAAGTTAGAGGGTTACCTTAAGAAAATGTTTATTCAACAAGGTTTTATTCTCCAGCCTCTTGCATGCATTGCCCCGGTCACTGCTGCTGTGGCCTTCTGGTTTGAGTCTCTGGAAGAGGCCTTACAGATAGAAACTCCATTGGATGATATACTTGACAAGCTTAAAGCGCTTAAGCTAGCCAATTCATTTGTTTCTGACGCCGTTGTTCATTTAACCAAACTAACGGCTAAGAACTCAGGTTTTGCTATACAGGCGCGTAGGGCGCTATGGCTTAAATCCTGGTCAGCTGACGTTACTTCAAAGTCTAAGCTTCTCAACATTCCATTCAAGGGGCAGACCCTATTCGGGCCTGGACTGAAGGAGATCATTTCTGATATTACTGGAGGAAAAGGTCATGCCCTTCCTCAGGATAGGTCTAATAAATTAAGGACCAAACAAACTAATTTTCGTGCCTTTCAAAACTTTAAGACGAGCTCGGCATCAACTCCCTCTAATGCAAAACAAGAGGGAAATTTTGCCCAGTCCAAGCTGGTCTGGAGACCTAACCAGGCCTGGAACAAAGGTAAGCAGGCCAAGAAGCCTGCTGCTGCCTCTAAGACAGCATGAAAGATCAGCCCCCGATCCGGTAACGGATCTAGTAGGGGGCAGACTTTCTCTCTTCGCCCAGGCTTGGGCAAGAGATGTCCAGGATCCCTGGGCGTTGAAAATTGTGTCCCAGGGATATATTCTGGACTTCAAAGCTTCTTCCCCAAAAGGAAGATTTCACCTCTCAAAATTATCTGCAGACCAGATAAAGAGAGAGGCATTCTTACATTGTGTTCAAGACCTCCTAGTTATGGGAGTGATCCACCCAGTTCCAAAGGAGGAACAGGGGCAAGGCTTCTATTCAAATCTTTGGGGTTCCCAAGAAAGAGGGAACCTTCAGACCAATCTTAGATCTCAAGATCCTAAACAAATTTCTCAGGGTCCCATCTTTCAAGATGGAGACTATTCGAACCATCCTACCTATGATCCAGGAGGGTCAATACATGACTACCGTGGACTTAAAGGATGCTTATCTTCACATTCCGATACACAAAGATCATCATCGGTTTCTCAGGTTCGCCTTCCTAGACAGGCATTACCAGTTTGTGGCTCTTCCCTTTGGGTTAGCTACGGCACCAAGAATGTTTACGAAGGTTCTGGGGTCACTTCTGGCGGTCCTAAGGCCGCGGGGCATAGCAGTAGCCCCTTACTTAGACGACATTCTGATACAGGCGTCGAATTTCCAAATTGCCAAGTCCCATACGGACATTGTTCTGGCATTCCTGAGGTCTCATGGGTGGAAAGTGAACGAAAAGAAGAGTTCTCTATCCCCTCTCACAAGAGTTTCCTTCCTGGGAACTCTGATAGATTCTGTAGAAATGAGGATTTACATGACAGAGGACAGGTTGTCAAAACTTCTAAATTCCTGCCATGTTCTTTATTATACTTCTCGCCCTTAGGTGGCTCAGTGTATGGAAGTAATCGGCTTAATGGTAGCGGCAATGGACATAGTTCCGTTTGCCCGCCTACATCTCAGACCGCTGCAACTCTGCATGCTCAGTCAGTGGAATGGAGATTACACAGATTTGTCCCCTCTACTAAATCTGGATCAAGAGACCAGGGAGTCTCTTCTCTGGTGGCTATCTCGGGTCCATCTGTCCAAAGGTATGACCTTCCACAGGCCAGATTGGACAATAGTAACAACAGATGCCAGCCTTCTGCTCTGGGGTGCAGTCTGGAACTCTCTGAAGGCTCAGGGTTCGTGGACTCAGGAGGAGGCACTCCTTCCAATAAACATTCTGTAACTAAGAGCGATATTCAATGCTCTTCAGGCTTGGCCTCAGCTAGCGGCAGTGAGGTTTATCAGATTTCAGTCGGACAACATCACGACTGTAGCTTACATCAACCATCATGGGGGAACAAGGAGTTCCCTAGCGATGTTGGAGGTTTAAAAGATAATTCAATGGGCAGAGATTCACTCTTGCCATTTATCAGCTATCCATATCCCAGGAGTAGAGAACTGGGAGGCAGATTTTCTAAGTCATCAGACTTTTCATCCGGGGGAGTGGGAGCTCCATCCGGAGGTGTTTGCACAGTTGATTCAACGTTGGGGCAAACCAGAACTGGATCTCATGGCGTCTCGCCAGAACGCCAAGCTTCCTTGTTACGGATCCAGGTCCAGGGATCCCAAGGCAGCGCTGATAGATGCTCTAGCAGTGCCTTGGTCCTTCAACCTGGCTTATGTGTTTCCACCGTTTCCTCTGCTCCCTCGTCTGATTGCCAAGATCAAACAGGAGAGAGCATTGGTAATTTTGATAGCACCTGCGTGGCCACGCAGGACTTGGTATGCAGATCTGGTGGACATGTCATCCTTTCCACCATGGACTCTGCCTCTGAGGCAGGACATTCTACTTCAGGGTCCTTTCAACCATCCAAATCTAATTTCTCTGTGGCTGACTGCTTGGAGATTAAACGCTTGATTTTATCAAAGCGTGGTTTCTCCGAGTCGGTCATTGATACCTTAATACAGGCGCGAAAGCCTGTCACCAGGAAAATCTATCATAAGATATGGTGTAAATATCTTCATTGGTGTGAATCCAAGGGTTACTCATGGAGTAAGGTCAGGATTCCTAGGATATTATCTTTTCTCCAAGAAGGATTGGAGAAGGGTTTGTCAGCTAGTTCCTTAAAAGGACAGATTTCTGCTCTGTCTACTTTTTTGCACAAACGTCTAGCTGAGGGTCCAGACGTGCAGGCGTTTTGTCAGGCTTTAGTCAGAATCAAGCCTGTGTTTAAACCTGTTGCTCCGCCTTGGAGTTTAAATTTATTTCTTAAGGTTCTTCAAGGGTACCAAACCTGTTTTTTTACCTAAGGTGGTATCTAATAAAAATATCAATCAGGAGATTGTTGTACCGTCACTGTGTCCTAATCCTTCTTCAAAGAAGGAACGTCTTTTACACAATCTTGACGTGGTTCGTGCTTTAAAGTTTTATTTACAAGCTACTAAAGATTTTCGTCAAATATCTGCATTGTTTGTTGTCTACTCTGGACAGAGGAGATTCCAAAAGGCTTCGGCAACCTCTTTCTTTTTGGCTAAGGATTATAATACGCTTAGCTTATGAGACTGCTGGCCAGCAGCCTCCTGAAAGGATTACAGCTCATTTTACTAGAGCGGTAGCTTCCACATGGGCTTTTAAAAATGAGGCTTCTGTTGAACAGATTTGTAAGGCGGCGACTTGGTCTTCGCTTCATACTTTTTCAAAGTTCTATAAATTTGATACCTCTCAAAGTGCAGTGAATGTCAGAGGGATGTGAAGAGAGTATTGTCTATTTGAATACAATGGTCTTCCTCTAGGGGATCTATTTCATAGGTTCTCTGTTATAGGTCATAGAGATCTCTTCTCCTACCTCCCTTTTCAGATCGACGATATACTCTTATGTACCATTACCTCTACTGATACTCGTTTCAGTACTGGTTTGGCTATCTACTATATGTAGATGAGTGTCCTGGGGTAAGTAAGTCTTATTTTTTGTGACACTCTAAGCTATGGTTGGGCACTTTATATGTAATGTTCTAAGTATATGTCTTTAAACTTATATTTGCCATGATTCAGGATAATCAGTATTCCTTCATTCAGACTGTAAGTTTCATTATTTGGGATAATGCATATGAATAAATATTTTTTTCTTACCTTGAAAATTTTCAAATTGACTATTTTTCCCTGCGGGCTGTTAGGCTCGCGGGGGCAGAAAATGCTTCATTTTATTGCGTCATTTTTGTCGCAAAATTTTGCATTTCCGACGCCGTAGTTGACGCCGGAAGTTGTATTCAGTTAACGTCATTATTTTGACGCATGTGTATTCAGGCGATTTTTTTGCGCCAAAAAATGTGGGCGTCGGTTTCGGCGTCAGAGGTGTCATACTTGGCGCCAAAAAATATGGGCGTTGTACTTAGCGCCAATAATGTGGGCGTCATTCTTGGCGCCAAAAATGTGGGCGTCTCTTTTGTTCCACTTTTTTCTCACATTATTTAAGTCTCATTTTTTCATTGCTTCTGGTTTCTAGAAGCTTGTTATTTTGCATTTTTTCCCATTCCTGAAACTGTCATTTAAGGAATTTGATAATTTTGCTTTATATGTTGTTTTTCTCTATTACATATTGCAAGATTTTTCATACACTGTTCCTGTTTCAAAACATACTGAGGGATTCCTGTTGACTGAGTTCAGTCCTACCAAAGCTAAGTTCATTTATTTTAAATGTTATGAATGTTTATCTTTAGCTATGGTTTGTTATAAGTTATGATGATAAACTTTTACATGCAGAATCCATTAGTATTTATGCTTTATGTATTGCTATTCTTTTTACATCTTATATACAAGATATACTTAGAAAATTTATAAGAATATTTTTCTGATTCTATTTTTAAGGCTTTTGTCTGACAATTGCGCCTTCTAATAAAATTTTTAGGTCTTTTTCAAACTTCTTTTTTAATTGTTGAAGTTTCAAATGACCAACAACATACTGATTTATCCTTCTTTGATGATGTTTTTTCTCATTCAGAATTTTCTTCATCAGATATTGACACTAATAAAAAATAAAAAAGTAGATTTGTTAGAGTACATTTGTTCTTTGTTGAAAAGGTGTTGATTATTTTGGATATTGAGGTAACTAGTTCTTTTTCAAGACTAGCTAACATTTTATTTCTGCTTATTTTATCTTTTGTGTTTTCAGAGGTTTTTTTCCAGTTCCTCATACTAGGGAATGGAATAGGCTGAGCATTTTCTTCCTTCTTCAAAGGTTTTAAATTATATTCTTTGCCGGCAGTTAATTTCAATTTTGAGGGTTCTCCAATTTAATGGGGCTATCTCTACTCCTGCTAAATATGCTATTGTTTCTATAGCAAAATAGTATTTATTTTCCTTTTAGATGGTTGTATCTTATTTAAGGAAAATTATTTATTTTCAGGTACTTTTCTTGGACCTGTGATTTATTTGGATGATGTTGCAATTGCTTCATTTTTCTGTTTACTTTAAGATCAAGTATCAGATTATGTTTTATTTAGCATTGTTAAGGGACAAAGTCTGCTGCTCATTTGAAGTTCAGACTGGGTGCTGTTGCATTTGTCTTGTTGTCTTGCATTTGTTGATTATGCAAGTCCGGTGTGTTGACTGGTCCTTTAACTGGATTAACATGCTAATAATTTCATTTGTAAAATGAGGTTTAATCTATGTCTTTAGCTGTTTTAGCTAGAAGAATTTTGTGATTTCTAAAAAATCCTTATTTCTTTTTCTTTCATGTAATTAACAAGAGTCCATGAGCTAGTGACGTATGGGATATACATTCCTACCAGGAGGGGCAAAGTTTCCCAAACCTTAAAATGCCTATAAATACACCCCTCACCACACCCACAAATCAGTTTTACAAACTTTGCCTCCAAGGGAGGTGGTGAAGTAAGTTTGTGCTAGATTCTACGTTGATATGCGCTCCGCAGCAAGTTGGAGCCCGGTTTTCCTCTCAGCGTGCAGTGAATGTCAGAGGGATGTGAGGAGAGTATTGCCTATTGAATGCAGTGATCTCCTTCTACGGGGTCTATTTCATAAGGTTCTCTGTTATCGGTCGTAGGGATTCATCTCTTACCTCCCTTTTCAGATCGACGATATACTCTTATATTTACCATTTCCTCTACTGATTCTCGTTTCAGTACTGGTTTGGCTTTCTACAATCATGTAGATGAGTGTCCTGGGGTAAGTAAGTCTTATTTTCTGTGACACTCTAAGCTATGGTTGGGCACTTTATTCATAAAGTTCTAAATATATGTATTCAAACATTTATTTGCCTTGACTCAGAATGTTCAACTTTCCTTATTTCCAGACAGTCAGTTTCATATTTGGGATTATGCTTTAAATTATCATATTTTGTCTTACCTCAAAAATTTGACTTTTTTCCCTGTGGGCTGTTAGGCTCGCGGGGGCTGAAAATGCTTCATTTTATTGCGTCATTTTTGGCGCGGATTTTTTTGGCGCAAAAATTCATTTCCGTTTCCGGCGTCATACGTGTCGCCGGAAGTTGCGTCATTTTTTGACGTTATTTTGCGCCAAAAATGTCGGCGTTCCGGATGTGGCGTCATTTTTGGCGCCAAAAGCATTTAGGCGCCAAATAATGTGGGCGTCTTATTTGGCGCCAAAAAATATGGGCGTCGCTTTTGTCTCCACATTATTTCAGTCTCATTTTCATTTGCTTCTGGTTGCTAGAAGCTTGATGTTTGGCATTTTTTTCCCATTCCTGAAACTGTCTTATAAGGAATTTGATTTATTTTGCTTTATATGTTGTTTTTTCTCTTACATATTGCAAGATGTCTCACGTTGCATCTGAGCCAGAAGATACTACAGGAAAACCACTGCCTGCTGGATCTACCAAAGCTAAGTGTATCTGCTGTAAACTTTTGGTAGCTATTTCTCCAGCTGTTGTTTGTAATAATTGTCATGACAAACTTGTTAAAGCAGATAATATTTCCTTTAGTGATGTACCATTGCCTGTTGCAGTTCCCTCAACATCTAAGGTGCAGAATGTTCCTGATAACATAAGAGATTTTGTTTCTGAATCCATAAAGAAGGCTTTGTCTGTTATGTCTCCTTCTAGTAAACGTAAAAAGTCTTTTAAATCTTCTCTCTCTACAGATGAATTTTTAAATGAACACCATCATTCTGATTCTTTGGACTCTTCTGGTTCAGAGGATTCTGTCTCAGAGATTGATGCTGATAAATCTTCATATTTATTTAAGATGGAATTTATTCGCTCTTTACTTAAAGAAGTACTAATTGCTTTAGAAATAGAGGATTCTAGTCCTCTTGATACTAATTCTATACGTTTGGATAAGGTTTTTAAAGCTCCTGCGGTTATTCCAGAAGTCTTTCCTGTTCCTAATGCTATTTCTGCAGTAATTGCTAAGGAATGGGATAAATTGGGTAATTCATTTACTCCTTCTAAACGTTTTAAGCAATTATATCCTGTTCCGCCTGACAGGTTAGAATTTTGGGACAAAATCCCTAAAGTTGATGGGGCTATTTCTACCCTTGCTAAACGTACTACCATTCCTACGTCAGATGGTACCTCGTTTAAGGATCCTTTAGATAGAAAAATTGAATCTTTTCTAAGAAAAGCTTATCTATGTTCAGGTAATCTTCTTAGACCTGCTATATCATTGGCTGATGTTGCTGCAGCTTCAACTTTTTGGTTGGAAACTCTAGCGCAACAAGTAACAAATCGTGATTCTCATGATATTATTATTCTTCTCCAGCATGCTAATAATTTCATCTGTGATGCCATTTTTGATATTATTAGAGTTGATGTTAGATTTATGTCTCTGGCTATCTTAGCCAGAAGAGCTTTATGGCTTAAGACTTGGAATGCTGATATGGCTTCTAAATCAACTCTACTTTCCATTTCTTTCCAGGGAAACAAATTATTTGGTTCTCAGTTGGATTCTATTATTTCAACTGTTACTGGTGGGAAAGGAACTTTTTTACCACAGGATAAAAAGTCTAAAGGTAAAAACAGGGCTAACAATCGTTTTCGTTCCTTTCGTTTCAACAAAGAACAAAAGCCTGATCCTTCGTCCTCAGGAGCAGTTTCAGTTTGGAAACCATCTCCAGTCTGGAATAAATCCAAGCCTGCTAGAAAGGCAAAGCCTGCTTCTAAGTTCACATGAAGGTACGGTCCTCATTCCAGTTCAGCTGGTAGGGGGCAGGTTACGTTTTTTCAAAGAAATTTGGATCAAATCTGTTCACAATCTTTGGATTCAGAACATTGTTTCAGAAGGGTACAGAATTGGTTTCAAGATGAGACCTCCTGCAAAGAGATTTTTTCTTTCCCATGTCCCAGTAAATCCAGTGAAAGCTCAAGCATTTCTGAATTGTGTTTCAGATCTAGAGTTGGCTGGAGTAATTATGTCAGTTCCAGTTCCGGAACAGGGGATGGGGTTTTATTCAAATCTCTTCATTGTACCAAAGAAGGAGAATTCCTTCAGACCAGTTCTGGATCTAAAATTATTGAATCGTTATGTAAGGATACCAACGTTCAAGATGGTAACTGTAAGGACTATATTGCCTTTTGTTCAGCAAGGGAATTATATGTCCACAATAGATTTACAGGATGCATATCTGCATATTCCGATTCATCCAGATCATTATCAGTTCCTGAGATTCTCTTTTCTAGACAAGCATTACCAATTTGTGGCTCTACCGTTTGGCCTTGCTACAGCTCCAAGAATTTTCACAAAGATTCTCGGTGCCCTTCTGTCTGTAATCAGAGAACAGGGTATTGTGGTATTTCCTTATTTGGACGATATCTTGGTACTTGCTCCGTCTTTACATTTAGCAGAGTCTCATACGAATCGACTTGTGTTGTTTCTTCAAGATCATGGTTGGAGGATCAATTTACCAAAAAGTTCTTTGATTCCTCAAACAAGGGTAACCTTTCTGGGTTTCCAGATAGATTCAGTGTCCATGACTCTGTCTTTAACAGACAAGAGACGTCTAAAATTGATTACAGCTTGTCGAAACCTTCAGTCACAATCATTCCCTTCGGTAGCCTTATGCATGGAAATTCTAGGTCTTATGACTGCTGCATCGGACGCGATCCCCTTTGCTCGTTTTCACATGCGACCTCTTCAGCTCTGTATGCTGAACCAATGGTGCAGGGATTACACGAAGATATCTCAATTAATATCTTTAAAACCGATTGTTCGACACTCTCTAACGTGGTGGACAGATCACCATCGTTTAATTCAGGGGGCTTCTTTTGTTCTTCCGACCTGGACTGTAATTTCGACAGATGCAAGTCTCACAGGTTGGGGAGCTGTGTGGGGATCTCTGACGGCACAAGGAGTTTGGGAATCTCAGGAGGTGAGATTACCGATCAATATTTTGGAACTCCGTGCAATTTTCAGAGCTCTTCAGTTTTGGCCTCTTCTGAAGAGAGAATCGTTCATTTGTTTTCAGACAGACAATGTCACAACTGTGGCATACATCAATCATCAAGGAGGGACTCACAGTCCTCTGGCTATGAAAGAAGTATCTCGAATTTTGGTTTGGGCGGAATCCAGCTCCTGTCTAATCTCTGCGGTTCATATCCCAGGTGTAGACAATTGGGAAGCGGATTATCTCAGTCGCCAAACGTTGCATCCGGGCGAATGGTCTCTTCACCCAGAGGTATTTCTTCAGATTGTTCAATTGTGGGGGCTCCCAGAGATAGATCTGATGGCCTCTCATCTAAACAAGAAACTTCCCAGGTATCTGTCCAGATCCCGGGATCCTCAGGCGGAGGCAGTGGATGCATTATCACTTCCTTGGAAGTATCATCCTGCCTATATCTTTCCGCCTCTAGTTCTTCTTCCAAGAGTAATCTCCAAGATTCTGAGGGAATGCTCGTTTGTTCTGCTAATAGCTCCGGCATGGCCTCACAGGTTTTGGTATGCGGATCTTGTCCGGATGGCATCTTGCCAGCCATGGACTCTTCCGTTAAGACCAGACCTTCTGTCACAAGGTCCTTTTTTCCATCCGGATCTGAAATCCTTAAATTTAAAGGTATGGAGATTGAACGCTTGATTCTTGGTCATAGAGGTTTCTCTGACTCCGTGATTAATACTATGTTACAGGCTCGTAAATCTGTATCTCGAGAGATATATTATAGAGTCTGGAAGACTTATATTTCTTGGTGTCTTTCTCATCATTTTTCTTGGCATTCTTTTAGAATACCGAGAATTTTACAATTTCTTCAGGATGGTTTGGATAAGGGTTTGTCCGCAAGTTCTTTGAAAGGACAAATCTCTGCTCTTTCTGTTCTTTTTCACAGAAAGATTGCTATTCTTCCTGATATTCATTGTTTTGTACAAGCTTTGGTTCGTATAAAACCTGTCATTAAGTCAATTTCTCCTCCTTGGAGTTTGAATTTGGTTCTGGGAGCTCTTCAAGCTCCTCCGTTTGAACCTATGCATTCATTGGACATTAAATTACTTTCTTGGAAAGTTTTGTTCCTTTTGGCCATCTCTTCTGCTAGAAGAGTTTCTGAATTATCTGCTCTTTCGTGTGAGTCTCCTTTTCTGATTTTTCATCAGGATAAGGCGGTGTTGCGAACTTCTTTTCAATTTTTACCTAAAGTTGTGAATTCCAACAACATTAGTAGAGAAATTGTGGTTCCTTCATTATGTCCTAATCCTAAGAATTCTAAGGAGAAATCATTGCATTCTTTGGATGTTGTTAGAGCTTTGAAATATTATGTTGAAGCTACGAAATCTTTCCGTAAGACTTCTAGTCTATTTGTTATCTTTTCCGGTTCTAGGAAAGGCCAGAAAGCTTCTGCCATTTCTTTGGCATCCTGGTTGAAATCTTTAATTCATCTTGCCTATGTTGAGTCGGGTAAAACTCCGCCTCAAAGAATTACAGCTCATTCTACTAGGTCAGTATCTACTTCCTGGGCGTTTAGGAATGAAGCTTCGGTTGACCAGATCTGCAAAGCAGCAACTTGGTCTTCTTTGCATACTTTTACTAAATTCTACCATTTTGATGTATTTTCTTCTTCTGAAGCAGTTTTTGGTAGAAAAGTTCTTCAGGCAGCGGTTTCAGTTTGAATCTTCTGCTTATGTTTTTTGTTAAACTTTATTTTGGGTGTGGATTATTTTCAGCAGGAATTGGCTGTCTTTATTTTATCCCTCCCTCTCTAGTGACTCTTGTGTGGAAAGATCCACATCTTGGGTAGTCATTATCCCATACGTCACTAGCTCATGGACTCTTGTTAATTACATGAAAGAAAACATAATTTATGTAAGAACTTACCTGATAAATTCATTTCTTTCATATTAACAAGAGTCCATGAGGCCCACCCTTTTTTGTGGTGGTTATGATTTTTTTTTGTATAAAGCACAATTATTCCAATTCCTTATTTTATATGCTTCGCACTTTTTCTTATCACCCCACTTCTTGGCTATTCGTTAAACTGATTTGTGGGTGTGGTGAGGGGTGTATTTATAGGCATTTTAAGGTTTGGGAAACTTTGCCCCTCCTGGTAGGAATGTATATCCCATACGTCACTAGCTCATGGACTCTTGTTAATATGAAAGAAATGAATTTATCAGGTAAGTTCTTACATAAATTATGTTTTTTCCAAGATAACCAATTATTTGGTTCATAATTGGATTCAATTCTTAACTGTTACTCTGGGCTTCAAGATTGAGTTCTAAGACTAAAACTTTAAGCTTATTTTAGTTTGGTTGTTCTTACTAAGGAACGAAATCCTAAATCCTTACCCAAGTAACATGTTTTTAATTGGAATTTTTTTAGTTCAAAATCAGCTCCCTAAATTTGCGTGTATGTGCTGTATTCCAGCTTTGCTGGTAAGGGGCAGGTTAAGATTTTTTTTAAATTTGTTTGGTTCTATTCGGTCCAAATTCTTAGATTTTGGGTACAGAATAAAATTCAGAGTAAAACCGTCTGTGAGAAGTCTTTTTCTCTCTATTATATTCCAGCTATTCCATTAAGGCTAACACTTTCCTTAAATGTGTTTCAGTCCTATATATTTTGAGTAATGTTGAAGCGCGGCTGATCACCTGTTGGGGCTCAAGCGCTGCTCAGATCTGGAATCTTCTGGGGTATTTATTCCAGTTCCATTTTTAGGAACTGGGTTTTGGGGTTTTATTCAAAACTATTCATTATTCCAAAGATAGAAAATCTTTTTATTATATAACTGTACCATCTTTTAGATTGGTATTTATATGGTCTATTCTGCCTTTTTTTGGTCAGTGATAGCATTATTTGTTTTCATTAGATACAATAGATGCATATCTTCGTTTTCTGTTTTCATTCAGATTATTTTTATTTTCTGAGACTACGGAATCTCATATGATTCAACTTTGTTTTTTTCAAGACATGGTTAGAGGATCTTTTTTTCAAAAGCTCTTGATTCCTCACACAAGGGTCACCTTTTTTAGGTTTCCAGATAGTTTGTGTCACTGTCTTTGTCTCTAACAGACAAGTGACAATTTTATTGGGTTCCGTCTGTCGGTACCTTCAGTCTCTATTATTTCCTTCAGTTGCTATATATGCATGGAAGTTTTAGGTCTTATGGCTGCAGCATTGGATTCAATTCCCTTGCTCATTTTCATAGAAAACCTTTCCAGTTTTTTATGCTGAATAATGGTGCAGGGATTCTAGGATTTCACTTTTTAAATCTTCGAATTCTAATGTTTATCTATCTTTGATTCGGTGGTTAAGATCACCATCATTTAGTTCTACAGGTCTCTTCGATTCTTTCAACCTGGACCATGATCTCTACAGATGCAAGTCTTTTAGGATGGGAGGCTGTCTGAGGATCTCTGTCAGCACAAGGGGTTTGGAAATCTCAGGAGGCGAGATTACCATTTAATGTTTTGGAACTACGTGCATTCTCAGAGTTCTTCAGTTGCTTTCTTTTTGAAGAAGAGACGTTTATTGTTTTTTTCAGACAATGTCACATCTGTGGTGTATGTCAATCATCAGGGTGGGACTATCAGTCCTTAGGCTGTGACAAAAGTATATCGGATATTTGCTTGGGCTAAATCCAGCTCCTATCTAAATTCTGTGGTTTTTTTCCCAGGTATAGACATTTGGGAAGCGGATTATCTCTGTTAATCAAGCTTTACATCCGGGAGAATGGTCTCTTTACCCAGATATGTTTTTCAATTTTTCAGATGTGAGGGCTTCCAGAAATAGATCTGTTGGCATCTCGTCTAAACAAGGAACTTCCCAGGGGCCTATTCAGGTCCGGGGATCCTCAGGCGGAAGTAGCGTATGCATTAACACTTCCTTGAAATTTTCATTCTGCCTATATCTTTCCGCCTCTAGTTCTTCCAAAAGTGATTTCTAAAATTCTAATGAAGCGTTCGTTTGTACTGCTGGTGGCTCCAGCATGGCCTCACAGGTTTTGGTATGCGGATCTCATTCGGATGGCCAGTTGCCAACCTTGGACACTTCCGTTAAGACCAGACCTTCTATCTCAAGGCCCATTTTTCCATCAGGATCTCAAATCATTAAATTTGAAGGTATGGAGATTGAACGCTTGATTCTTAGTCATAGAGGTTTCTCTGACTCAGTGATTACAGGTTTGTAAATCTGTCTCTAGAAAGATTTATTATCGAGTTTGGAAGACTTACATTTCTTGGTGTTCTTCTCATAAATTCTCTTGGCATTCTTTTAGAAATTCCTAGAATTTTACAATTTTTCAGGATGGTTTGGATAAGGTTTTGTCTGCAAGTTCTTTGAAAGGACAAATCTCTACTCTTTCTGTTCTTTTTCACAGAAAGATTGCTAATCATTCTGATATTCATTGTTTTGTGCAGGCTTTGGTTTGTATCAAGCCTGTCATTAAGTCAATCTCTCCTCCTTGGAGTCTCAATTTGGTACTGAGGGCTTTACAGGCTCCTCCGTTTGAACCTATGCATTCTCTGGACATTAAATTACTTTCTTGGAAAGTATTGTTCCTTTTGGCTATCTCTTCTGCTAGAAGAGTTTCTAAGTTATCTGCTCTTTCTTGTGGATCTCCTTTTCTGATTTTTCATCAGGATAAGGCAGTGTTACTTCCTGATATTCATTATTTTGTTCAGGCTTTGGTTCTTATCAAACCTGTCATTAAGCCAATTTCTCCTCCTTGGAGTCTTAATTTGGTTCTGAAGGCTTTACAGGCTCTTCTATTTGAGCATATGCTTTCTCTAGACATTATTTACTTTCATGGAAAGTATTGTTCTTTTTAGACATCTCTTCAGCTAGAACAGTTTTTGAATTATCTGTTCTTTCTTGTGATTCTCCTTTTTCTGATTTTTTCATCAGGATAAGGTGGTTTTCTTCTGTTATGTGTGATCAGTCCACGGGTCATCATTACTTCTGGGATATAACTCCTCCCCAACAGGAAATGCAAGAGGATTCACCCAGCAGAGCTGCATATAGCTCCTCCCCTCTACGTCACTCCCAGTCATTCTCTTGCACCCAACGACTAGATAGGATGTGTGAGAGGACTATGGTGATTATACTTAGTTTTTATAACTTCAATCAAAAGTTTGTTATTTTACAATAGCACCGGAGCGTGTTATTACCTCTCTGGCAGAGTTTGAAGAAGAATCTACCAGAGTTTTTTTACTATGATTTTAACCGGAGTAGTTAAGATCATATTGCTGTTTCTCGGCCATCTGAGGGAGGTAAAAGCTTCAGATCAGGGGACAGCGGGCAGATGAATCTGCATTGAGGTATGTAGCAGTTTTTATTTTCTGAATGGAATTGATGAGAAAATCCTGCCATACCGTTATAATGACATGTATGTATACTCTACACTTTAGTATTCTGGGGATGGTATTTCACCGGAATTACTCTGTAAAAAGTACATTAAACCTCTTAATAGGTATTTATCATGTTAAACATTTCTGCTGGAATGTAGAATCGTTTGCATTTTCTGAGGTACTGAGTGAATAAATATTTGGGCATTATTTTTCCACTTGGCAGTTTGCTTGTTTTAATTGTGACAGTTTCGTTTCTCTCTCACTGCTGTGTGTGAGGGGGAGGGGCCGTTTTTTGGCGCTCTTTGCTACGCATCAAAAATTTCCAGTCAGTTACTCTTGTATTTCCTGCATGATCCGGTTCATCTCTAACAGAACTCAGGGGTCTTCAAACTTCTTTAGAGGGAGGTAGATTCTCTCAGCAGAGCTGTGAGACTTATATATTGACTGTGACTAAAAAACGTTGCTCTGTAATTTTTATGTCTCAAATTTAATTATTGTTAATTTACTAATGGGAACAAACCTTTGCTAAAAGTTGTGTTGTTTTTAAGGATTGATGCTATAACTGTTTTTCAGTTCATTATTTCAACTGTCATTTAATCGTTTAGTGTCTCTTTGAGGCACAGTACGTTTTTGTTAAATAAGATTGTAACCAAGCTGCAAGTTTATTGCTAGTGTGTTAAACATGTCTGATTCAGAGGAAGATACCTGTGTTATTTGTTCCAATGCCAAGGTGGAGCCCAATAGAAATTTATGTACTAACTGTATTGATGCTACTTTAAATAAAAGCCAATCTGTACAAATTGAACAAATTTCACCAAACAGCGAGGGGAGAGTTATGCCGACTAACTCGCCTCACGTGTCAGTACCTGCATCTCCCGCCCGGGAGGTGCGTGATAATATGGCGCCTAGTACATCTGGGCGGCCATTACAGATAACATTACAGGATATGGCTACTGTTATGACTGAAGTTTTGGCTAAATTACCAGAACTAAGAGGCAAGCGTGATCACTCTGGGGTGAGAACAGAGTGCGCTGATAATACTAGGGCCATGTCTGATACTGCGTCACAGCTTGCAGAGCATGAGGACGGAGAGCTTCATTCTGTGGGTGACGGTTCTGATCCAAACAGATTGGATTCAGATATTTCAAATTTTAAGTTTAAATTGGAAAACCTCCGTGTTTTACTAGGGGAGGTTTTAGCGGCTCTTAATGATTGTAACACTGTTGCAATACCAGAGAAATTGTGTAGGTTGGATAAATACTTTGCGGTACCGGCGAGTACTGACGTTTTTCCTATACCTAAGAGACTAACTGAAATTGTTACTAAGGAGTGGGATAGACCCGGTGTGCCGTTCTCACCCCCTCTTATATTTAGAAAGATGTTTCCAATAGACGCCACCACACGGGACTTATGGCAAACGGTCCCTAAGGTGGAGGGAGCAGTTTCTACTTTAGCTAAGCGTACCACTATCCCGGTGGAGGATAGCTGTGCTTTTTCAGATCCAATGGATAAAAAATTAGAGGGTTACCTTAAGAAAATGTTTGTTCAACAAGGTTTTATATTGCAACCCCTTGCATGCATCGCGCCGATTTCGGCTGCGGCAGCATTTTGGATTGAGTCTCTGGAAGAGAACCTTAGTTCAACCACGCTAGACGACATTACGGACAGGCTTAGAGTCCTTAAACTAGCTAATTCATTCATTTCGGAAGCCGTAGTACATTTAACCAAACTTACGGCTAAGAACTCAGGATTCGCCATTCAGGCACGTAGGGCGCTGTGGCTAAAATCCTGGTCAGCTGATGTAACTTCTAAGTCCAAATTACTTAATATACCTTTCAAGGGGCAAACTTTATTTGGGCCTGGTTTGAAAGAAATTATCGCTGACATCACAGGAGGTAAGGGCCACGCCCTGCCTCAAGACAAAGCCAAAGCTAAGGCTAGACAGTCTAATTTTCGTCCCTTTCGGAATTTCAAAGCAGGAACAGCATCAACTTCCACTGCACCAAAACAGGAAGGAGCTGTTGCTCGTTACAGACAAGGCTGGAAACCTAACCAGTCCTGGAACAAGGGCAAGCAGGCCAGGAAACCTGCTGCTGCCCCAAAGACAGCATGAACCGAGGGCCCCCGATCCGGGACCGGATCTAGTGGGGGGCAGACTCTCTCTCTTCGCCCAGGCTTGGGCAAGAGATGTTCAGGATCCCTGGGCGCTAGAGATCATATCTCAGGGATACCTTCTAGACTTCAAATTCTCTCCCCCAAGAGGGAGATTTCATTTGTCAAGGTTGTCAACAAACCAGATAAAGAAAGAAGCGTTTCTACGCTGTGTACAAGATCTGTTATTAATGGGAGTGATCCATCCGGTTCCGCGGTCGGAACAAGGACAAGGGTTTTACTCAAACCTGTTTGTGGTTCCCAAGAAAGAGGGAACTTTCAGGCCAATCTTGGATTTAAAGATCCTAAACAAATTCCTAAGAGTTCCATCGTTCAAAATGGAAACTATTCGGACAATCTTACCCATGATCCAAAAGGGTCAGTACATGACCACAGTGGATTTAAAGGATGCTTACCTTCACATACCGATTCACAAAGATCATTACCGGTATCTAAGGTTTGCCTTCTTAGACAGGCATTACCAGTTTGTAGCTCTTCCATTCGGATTGGCTACGGCTCCAAGAATCTTCACAAAGGTTCTGGGTGCCCTTCTGGCGGTACTAAGACCGCGAGGAATTTCGGTAGCTCCGTACCTAGACGACATTCTGATACAAGCTTCAAGCTTTCAAACTGCCAAGTCTCATACAGAGTTAGTTCTGGCATTTCTAAGGTCGCATGGATGGAAAGTGAACGAAAAGAAGAGTTCGCTTCTTCCTCTCACAAGAGTTCCATTCTTGGGGACTCTTATAGATTCTGTAGAAATGAAGATTTATCTGACAGAAGACAGATTAACAAAGCTTCTAAATGCATGCCGTGTCCTTCGTTCCATTCAACTCCCGTCAGTAGCTCAATGCATGGAGGTGATCGGCTTAATGGTAGCAGCAATGGACATAGTTCCCTTTGCACGTCTACATCTCAGACCGCTGCAATTGTGCATGCTGAGTCAGTGGAATGGGGATTACTCAGACTTGTCCCCTACTCTGAATCTGGATCAAGAGACCAGAAACTCTCTTCTATGGTGGCTTTCTCGGCCACATCTGTCCAGGGGGATGCCATTCAGCAGGCCGGACTGGACAATTGTAACAACAGACGCCAGCCTACTAGGTTGGGGCGCTGTCTGGAACTCTCTGAAGGCTCAGGGACAATGGAATCAGGAGGAAAGTCTCCTGCCAATAAACATTCTGGAATTGAGAGCAGTTCTCCATGCCCTTCTGGCTTGGCCACAGTTAAAAACTCGGGGGTTCATCAGGTTTCAGTCGGACAACATCACGACTGTAGCTTACATCAACCATCAAGGAGGGACAAGAAGCTCCCTAGCAATGATGGAAGTATCAAAGATAATTCGCTGGGCAGAGTCTCACTCTTGCCACCTGTCAGCAATCCACATCCCGGGAGTGGAGAACTGGGAGGCGGATTTCTTGAGTCGCCAGACTTTTCATCCGGGGGAGTGGGAACTTCATCCGGAGGTATTTGCCCAAATACTTCGACGTTGGGGCAAACCAGAGATAGATCTCATGGCGTCTCGCCAGAACGCCAAACTTCCTCGCTACGGGTCCAGATCCAGGGATCCAGGAGCGGTTCTGATAGATGCTTTGACAGCACCTTGGAACTTCGGGATAGCTTATGTGTTTCCCCCCTTCCCGCTGCTCCCTCGATTGATTGCCAAAATCAAACAGGAGAGAGCATCAGTGATTCTAATAGCGCCTGCATGGCCACGCAGGACTTGGTATGCAGATATAGTGGACATGTCATCCTGTCCGCCTTGGTCTCTACCTCTAAGACAGGACCTTCTGATACAGGGTCCATTCAAACATCAAAATCTAACTTCTCTGAAGCTGACTGCTTGGAAATTGAACGCTTGATTTTATCAAAACGTGGTTTTTCTGAGTCGGTTATTGATACCCTGATACAGGCTAGGAAGCCTGTTACCAGAAGGATTTACCATAAGATATGGCGTAAATACCTATACTGGTGCGAATCCAAAGGTTACTCCTGGAGTAAGGTTAGGATTCCTAGGATATTGTCCTTTCTACAAGAAGGTTTAGAAAAGGGTTTATCGGCTAGCTCATTAAAGGGACAGATCTCAGCTCTGTCCATATTGTTACACAGGCGTCTGTCAGAAAATCCAGACGTCCAGGCTTTTTGTCAGGCTTTAGCTAGGATCAAGCCTGTGTTTAAAACTGTTGCTCCGCCATGGAGTTTAAACTTAGTTCTTAACGTTTTACAGGGTGTTCCTTTTGAACCCCTTCATTCCATTGATATAAAATTGTTATCTTGGAAAGTTCTGTTTTTAATGGCTATTTCCTCGGCTCGAAGAGTCTCTGAGTTATCAGCCTTACATTGTGATTCTCCTTATCTGATTTTTCACTCAGACAAGGTAGTTCTGCGTACTAAACCTGGGTTCTTACCTAAGGTAGTCACTAACAGGAATATCAATCAAGAGATTGTTGTTCCATCCTTGTGTCCAAATCCTTCTTCAAAGAAGGAACGTCTTCTACACAATCTGGATGTAGTTCGTGCCCTCAAGTTCTACTTGCAGGCAACTAAGGATTTTCGACAAACGTCTTCCCTGTTTGTCGTGTACTCTGGTCAGAGGAGAGGTCATAAGGCTTCGGCTACCTCTCTTTCCTTCTGGCTTCGTAACATAATTCGTTTAGCCTATGAGACTGCTGGACAGCAGCCTCCTGAAAGAATTACAGCTCATTCTACTAGAGCTGTGGCTTCCACTTGGGCCTTTAAGAATGAGGCCTCTGTTGAACAGATTTGCAAGGCTGCAACTTGGTCTTCGCTTCATACTTTTTCCAAATTTTACAAATTTGACACTTTTGCTTCTTCGGAGGCTATTTTTGGGAGAAAGGTTCTTCAGGCAGTGGTTCCTTCTGTATAATGATCCTGCCTATCCCTCCCGTCATCCGTGTACTTTTGCTTTGGTATTGGTATCCCAGAAGTAATGATGACCCGTGGACTGATCACACATAACAGAAGAAAACATAATTTATGCTTACCTGATAAATTCCTTTCTTCTGTTGTGTGATCAGTCCACGGCCCGCCCTGTTTTAAGGCAGGTAAATATCTTTTAAATTATACTCCAGTCACCACTTCACCCTTGGTTTCTCCTTTCTCGTTGATTCTTGGTCGAATGACTGGGAGTGACGTAGAGGGGAGGAGCTATATGCAGCTCTGCTGGGTGAATCCTCTTGCATTTCCTGTTGGGGAGGAGTTATATCCCAGAAGTAATGATGACCCGTGGACTGATCACACAACAGAAGAAAGGAATTTATCAGGTAAGCATAAATTATGTTTTTGCTATCCTCATTTCAATTCTTACCTAAAGTTGTGAATTCTATCAACATTAGGGAGGAATTATTATCTTTTCCTAAGACTTCTTTGGTAAGATTCTTACATTCTTTGGATATGGTAAGAGTTTTGAAATCCTATGTTGAAGCTATTCAGATTTCAGACAGACTTCTAGTCTATTTGTTATCTTTTCTGGTTTTAGGAAGGTCAAAAGGCTTCTGCCATTTCTTTGGCATCTTGGTTAAACTTTTGTTTAATCATGCTTGTTTGGAGTCGGGTTGATTCCCGCCTCAGAGGATTACGGCTCATTCTACTAGGTAAGTTTCTACTTCCTGGGCTTTTAAGAATGAAGCTTCTGTTGATCAGATTTGCAAAGCTATGACTTGGTCTTCTTTGCATACTTTTACTAAATTCTACCATTTTGATGTTTCCTCTTCTTTAGAAGCAGTTTTGGTAGAATGGTACTTCAGGCAGCTGTTTCAGTTTGATTCTTCTGCTTATAATTTCATTTTTTTTCATTATAAAAATTGAAACTTTTTGATTTGGGTAGTGGATTAATTTTTCAGCGGAATTGGCTGTCTTTATTTTATCCCTCCCTCTCTAGTGACTCGTGGAAGTTCCACATCTTGGGTATCTGCTATCCCATACGTCACTAGCTCTTGGGCTCTTGCTAATTACATGAAAGAAAACCTAATTTATGTAAGAACTTACCTGATAAATTAATTTCTTTCATATTAGCAAGAGTCCATGAGGCCCACCCTTTTTGTGGTGGTTATGATTTTTTGTATAAAGCACAATTATTCCAATTCCTTATTTTTGATGCTTTCGCTCCTTTCTTATCACCCCACTTCTTGGCTATTCGTTAAACTGAATTATGGGTGTGGTGAGGGGTGTATTTATAGGCATTTTAAGGTTTGGGAAACTTTGCCACTCCTGGTAGGAATGTATATCCCATACGTCACTAGCTCATGGACTCTTGCTAATATGAAAGAAATGAATTTATCAGGTAAGTTCTTACATAAATTGTTTTTCCATGATGCTCAACTCGAATTCAGAGTGCCTAAGCATCATGGTTAATGTAGTTCTGAAACATCAGGAGTGCCAAGGTTCCCCATCCCTGCTGTAGAGATTGCACATTTCTGAAAAATCAGCCCAGTGTTCTGAAAACTCCAACTCATCCTTTCTACACCATTTTTTAACCATGCATTTTATGACCTAAGCTGCTTCAGCCTTTCTGGGTTAGTGCATGGTACTTATTATATTTATGAACTGGTAGGACTGTGCCCTATGCTTGGTTCCTAGATTATAATGTAAATTTTTATGACTTTCCATCCCCTGCTAAATGTTCTGTTCAAAGAACCTGGTTGCTCATCCGTCTTTATAGTAGAATCCCATACAAATGACACGTATTGGGCCCTGGCTGATATCCCCCCTCTGTATCTGAAAGATTGTTCACCCGTGAAAACAGCCCTCTGATATTGCTTTTTCTGAGCTGACATCCCTAACATCTTTATTCTATCTGACAAATCATTTAAGCTTTATTAGCTCAGAACTGGCCTGTCTCTTTCACCGATTCCTGCTTTGTATTTGAACTTGACCACATAATTCCATGAATATGGTCTTCTGCATTCACCCCACTACTAGTCCAGGGCACAGCCTACTCCATAATCATGGCTTCCCTTGGAAGCATATCAATATTATGCAGTTAATTCATCTAGCATGCTAATATAACTTCTAGGAGGCAAAATGCTCTCAAATACATATATTCATGGATTTTGGAGTGGCTTCACCTATATGGCAAGTATATGACAATCTGAGCACTTGGAAATACAGGTAGTTTTTGATTTTGTGTTTTTAATTATATTTTGATTATTTATTAATTTGTATAGTTTTACTGGTACAAACGGTTGCTCTTCTAATGGTTTAGAAAAACAAGCAGAAATACACACCACCTGCACCTACTCATACATTGTTTTACTGAGAAGGTCAAATGATTTCAAATTATTCCTGGAAATGTTGGGCACAGGAGCTCAATACTACCCTCTTGTTTTTTTCACTAACCTGCAAAGAACCAGTCCTAGTGTCAAATTAGAAGCCCTGGTGGTGGGTTTCACTTTTAGATTAAGGAGACAAAGGATATAGAAGTTCCAGTACTCCAAATAATACAAAGAGTTCCAGCATTGACACAAGCTGAATCATCAAGTATCTGGCCCAAACACAGGATAAAGCAGAGAGACAGCTCTAAATGAAGCTTTCAATTATATAATGAGACTTGACTCAAAAAGCTACGTAACATTATTATAAAATTTATTTTGCAAACAGATGCACAATGTACATAAAACTGAATGTCCGTCCTATGCGAGCAGTAGGTAAGACAAACGCTGGGAGCCAGTCGGCTTACTACACACTTAAAGTGAAGGTAAACTTTGGTTAATGAAGCCCATTTCTTTCATGTAATTAGCAAGAGTCCATGAGCTAGTGACGTATGGGATATACATTCCTACCAGGAGGGGCAAAGTTTCCCAAACCTCAAAATGCCTATAAATACACCCCTCACCACACCCACAAATCAGTTTTACAAACTTTGCCTCCTATGGAGGTGGTGAAGTAAGTTTGTGCTAGATTCTACGTTGATATGCGCTCCGCAGCAGGTTGGAGCCCGGTTTTCCTCTCAGCGTGCAGTGAATGTCAGAGGGATGTGAGGAGAGTATTGCCTATTTGAATTCAATGATCTCCTTCTACGGGGTCTATTTCATAGGTTCTCTGTTATCGGTCGTAGAGATTCATCTCTTACCTCCCTTTTCAGATCGACTATATACTCTTATATACCATTACCTCTACTGATTCTCGTTTTAATACTGGTTTGGCTTTCTACTACATGTAGATGAGTGTCCTGGGGTAAGTAAGTCTTATTTTCTGTGACACTCTAAGCTATGGTTGGGCACTTTTTGAATAAAGTTCTAAATATATGTATTCAAACATTTATTTGCCTTAACTCAGGATGTTCAACGTTCCTTATTTCAGACAGTCAGTTTCATATTTGGGATAATGCATTTGAATAAATCAATTTTTTTCTTACCTTAAAATTTGACTTTTTTCCTGTGGGCTGTTAGGCTCGCGGGGGCTGAAAATGCTTCATTTTATTGCGTCATTCTTGGCGCGGACTTTTTTGGCGCAAAAAGTTTTTTCTGTTTCCGGCGTCATACGTGTCGCCGGAAGTTGCATCAATTTTGACGTTTTTTTGCGGCAAAAGTGTCGGCGTTCCGGATGTGGCATCATTTTTGGCGCCAAAAGCATTTAGGCGCCAAATAATGTGGGCGTCTTTTTTGGTGCTAAAAAATATGGGCGTCACTTTTGTCTCCACATTATTTAAGTCTCATTATTTATTGCTTCTGGTTGCTAGAAGCTTGTTCACTGGCATTTTTTCCCATTCCTGAAACTGTCATTTAAGGAATTTGATCAATTTTGCTTTATATGTTGTTTTTTCTATTAGATATTGCAAGATGTCCCAGATTGACACTGAGTTAGAAGATACTTCTGGAAAAACGCTGCCTGGTGCTGGATCTACCAAAGTTAAGTGTATCTGTTGTAAACTTATGGTATCTGTTCCTTCAGCTGTTGTTTGTAATGAATGTCATGACAAACTTGTTAATGCAGATAATATTTCCTTTAGTAATGTTACATTACCTGTTGTGGTTCCATCAACATCTAATACTCAGAGTGTTCCTGTTAACATAAGAGATTTTGTTTCTAAATCTATTAAGAAGGCTATGTCTGTTATTCCTCCTTCTAGTAAACGTAAAAGGTCTTTTAAAACTTCTCATTTTTCAGATGAATTTTTAAATGAACATCATCATTCTGATTCTGATAATGGTTCCTCTGGTTCAGAGGATTCTGTCTCAGAGGTTGATGCTGATAAATCTTCATATTTATTCAAAATGGAATTTATTCGTTCTTTACTTAAAGAGGTTTTAATTGCTTTAGAAATACAGGATTCTGGTCCTCTTGATACTAAATCTAAACGTTTAAATAAGGTTTTTAAATCTCCTGTAGTTATTCCAGAAGTTTTTCCTGTCCCTGATGCTATTTCTGAAGTAATCTCCAGGGAATGGAATAATTTGGGTAATTCATTTACTCCTTCTAAACGTTTTAAGCAATTATATCCTGTGCCATCAGACAGATTAGAATTTTGGGACAAAATCCCTAAGGTTGATGGGGCTGTCTCTACTCTTGCTAAACGTACTACTATTCCTACGGCAGATAGTACTTCCTTTAAGGATCCTTTAGATAGGACGGTTGAATCCTTTCTAAGAAAAGCTTACTTATGTTCAGGTAATCTTCTTAGACCTGCTATATCTTTAGCGGATGTTGCTGCAGCTTCAACTTTTTGGTTAGAAACTTTAGCGCAACAAGTAACAGATCATAACTCTCATAGCATTATTAATCTTCTTCAACATGCTAATAATTTTATTTGCGATGCCATCTTTGATATCATTAGAGTTGATGTCAGGTATATGTCTCTAGCTATTTTAGCTAGAAGAGCTTTATGGCTTAAAACTTGGAATGCTGATATGTCTTCTAAGTCAACTTTGCTTTCCCTTTCTTTCCAGGGTAATAAATTATTTGGTTCTCAGTTGGATTCGATTATCTCAACTGTTACTAGAGGGAAAGGAACTTTTTTACCACAGGATAAAAAATCTAAAGGTAAATTTAGGTCTAATAATCGTTTTCGTTCCTTTCGTCACAATAAGGAACAGAAGCCTGATCCTTCGCCCTCAGGAGCGGTATCAGTTTGGAAACCATCTCCAGTCTGGAATAAGTCCAAGCCTTTTAGAAAACCAAAAGCAGCTCCCAAGTCCACATGAAGGTGCTGCTCTCATTCCAGCTCAGCTGGTAGGGGGCAGATTACGTTTTTTCAAACAAATTTGGATCAATTCAATTCACAATCTTTGGATTCAAAACATTGTTTCAGAAGGGTACAGAATTGGTTTCAAGATGAGACGACCTGCAAAGAGATTTTTTCTTTCCCGTGTCCCAGTAAATCCAGCAAAGGCTCAAGCATTTCTGAAATGTGTTTCAGATCTAGAGTTGGCTGGAGTAATTATGCCAGTTCCAGTTCTGGAACAGGGGCTGGGGTTTTATTCAAATCTCTTCATTGTACCAAAGAAGGAGAATTCCTTCAGACCAGTTCTGGATCTAAAAATATTGAATCGTTATGTAAGGATACCAACATTCAAAATGGTAACTATAAGGACTATTCTGCCTTTTGTTCAGCAAGGGCATTATATGTCCATAATAGATTTACAGGATGCATATCTGCATATTCCGATTCATCCAGATCACTATCAGTTTCTGAGATTCTCTTTCCTAGACAAGCATTACCAGTTTGTGGCTCTGCCGTTTGGCCTAGCAATAGCTCCAAGGATTTTTACAAGGGTTCTCGGTGCCCTTCTGTCTGTAATCAGAGAACAGGGTATTGTGGTATTTCCTTATTTGGACGATATCTTGGTACTTGCTCAGTCTTCACATTTAGCAGAATCTCATACGAATCAACTTGTGTTGTTTCTTCAAGATCATGGTTGGAGGATCAATTTACCGAAAAGTTCATTGATTCCTCAAACAAGGGTTACCTTTTTAGGTTTCCAGATAGATTCAGTGTCCATGACTCTGTCTCTGACAGACAAGAGACTTCTAAAATTGATCTCAGCTTGTCGAATCCTTCAATCACAATCATTCCCTTCGGTAGCCTTATGCATGGAAATTCTAGGTCTTATGACTGCTGCATCGGATGCCATCCCCTTTGCTCGTTTTCACATGCGACCTCTTCAGCTCTGTATGCTGAACCAGTGGTGCAGGGATTACACAAAGATATCTCAATTAATATCTTTAAAACCGTTTGTACGACACTCTCTGACGTGGTGGACAGATCACCATCGTTTAGTTCAGGGGGCTTCTTTTGTTCTTCCGACCTGGACTGTAATTTCAACAGATGCAAGTCTGACAGGTTGGGGAGCTGTTTGGGGGTCTCTGACAGCACAAGGGGTTTGGGAATCTCAGGAGGTGAGATTACCGATCAATATTTTGGAACTCTGTGCAATTTTCAGAGCTCTTCAGTCTTGGCCTCTTCTAAAGAGAGAATCGTTCATTTGTTTTCAGACAGACAATGTCACAACTGTGGCATACATCAATCATCAAGGAGGGACTCACAGTCCTCTGGCCATGAAAGAAGTATCTCGAATTCTGGTATGGGCGGAATCCAGCTCCTGTCTAGTTTCTGCGGTTCATATCCCAGGTATAGACAATTGGGAAGCGGATTATCTCAGTCGCCAAACGTTACATCCGGGCGAATGGTCTCTTCACCCAGAGGTATTTCTTCAGATTGTTCAAATGTGGGGTCTTCCAGAAATAGATCTGATGGCTTCTCATCTAAACAAGAAACTTCCCAGGTATCTGTCCAGATCCAGGGATCCTGAAGCGGAAGCAGTGGATGCGTTGTCACTTTCTTGGAAGTATCATCCTGCCTATATCTTTCCGCCTCTAGTTCTTCTTCCAAGAGTAATCTCTAAGATTCTGAAGGAATGCTAGTTTGTTCTGCTGGTGGCTCCAGCATGGCCTCACAGCTTTTGGTATGCAGATCTTTTCCGGATGGCCTCTTGCCAACCGTGGACTCTTCCGTTAAGACCAGACCTTCTGTCACAAGGTCCTTTTTTCCATCAGGATCTCAAATCCTTAAATTTAAAGGTATGGAGATTGAACGCTTGATTCTTAGTCAAAGAGGTTTCTCTGACTCTGTGATTAATACTATGTTACAGGTTCGTAAATCCGTATCTAGGGAGATATATTATAGAGTCTGGTAGACTTATATTTCTTGGTGTCTTTTTCATCATTTTTCCTGGCATTCTTTTAGAATTCCGAGAATTTTACAGTTTCTTCAGGATGGTTTGGATAAAGGTTTGTCTGCAAGTTCCTAGAAAGGACAAATCTCTGCTCTTTCTGTTCTTTTTCACAGAAAGATTGCTAATCTTCCTGATATTCATTGTTTTGTACAAGCTTTGGTTCGTATAAAACCTGTCATTAAGTCAATTTCTCCTCCTTGGAGTTTGAATTTGGTTCTGGGGGCTCTTCAAGCTCCTCCGTTTGAACCTATGCATTCTTTGGACATTAAATTACTTTCTTGGAAAGTTTTGTTCCTTTTGGCCATCTCTTCTGCCAGAAGAGTTTCTGAATTATCTGCTCTTTCTTGTGAGTCTCCTTTTCTGATTTTTCATCAGGATAAGGCGGTGTTGCGAACTTCTTTTACATTTTTACCTAAGGTTGTAAATTCTAACAGCATTAGTAGAGAAATTGTGGTTCCTTCATTATGTCCTAATCCTAAGAATTCTAAGGAGAAATCATTGCATTCTTTGGATTTAGTTAGAGCTTTGAAATATTATGTTGAAGCTACTAAGAATTTCCGAAAGACTTCTAGTCTATTTGTTATCTTTTCCGGTTCTAGGAAAGGTCAGAAGGCTTCTGCCATTTCTTTGGCATCTTGGTTGAAATCTTTAATTCATCATGCTTATGTTGAGTCGGGTAAAACTCTGCCTCAAAGGATTACAGCTCATTCTACTAGGTCAGTTTCTACTTCCTGGGCGTTTAGGAATGAAGCTTCGGTTGATCAGATTTGCAAAGCACCAACTTGGTCTTCTTTGCATACTTTTTTTGGTAGAAAAGTACTTCAGGCAGCTGTTTCAGTTTGATTCTTCTGCTTATAATTTCAGTTTTTTTCATTATAAGATTTAAACTTTGTTTTGGGTGTGGATTATTTTCAGCGGAATTGGCTGTCTTTATTTTATCCCTCCCTCTCTAGTGACTCTTGCGTGGAAGATCCCCTCCCTCTCTAGTGACTCTTGCGTGGAAGATCCACATCTTGGGTAGTCATTATCCCATACGTCACTAGCTCATGGACTCTTGCTAATTACATGAAAGAAAACATAATTTATGTAAGAACTTACCTGATAAATTAATTTCTTTCATATTAGCAAGAGTCCATGAGGCCCACCCTTTTTGTGGTGGTTATGATTTTTTTGTATAAAGCACAATTATTCCAATTCCTTATTTTTTATGGTTTCGCACTTTTTTCTTATCACCCCACTTCTTGGCTATGCGTTAAACTGATTTGTGGGTGTGGTGAGGGGTGTATTTATAGGCATTTTGAGGTTTGGGAAACTTTGCCCCTCCTGGTAGGAATGTATATCCCATACGTCACTAGCTCATGGACTCTTGCTAATATGAAAGAAATGAATTTATCAGGTAAGTTCTTACATAAATTATGTTTTTTTAAAAATACTATTAAAAACGGGCACTTTCATTCATCAAAGCTTACAAAGCAGCCGTTTTGTTAAAAAAAAATTATCTTTATTTTCTTCTTTACACTGCTACAGCAGCTTCCCCCACATAAAGATCCTCTATTCACACGTCAGCAATGACTAATCCGGCTTCCTCCAATCACAGCATGGCCTCAGGCAATGACTACCCTGGTGGGAAAGCTGTGATTGGAGGAAGCTGGATTAGTCATTGCTGATGGATAGAGGATCTCTAGGTGGGGGAAGCTGCTGTAGCAGTGAAAAGAAAAAAAGGTAATTTTTTTAACAAAACGGCTGCTTTGTAAACTTTGATGAATGAAAGTGCCCCTGTTTTTAATAGTATTTTTAAAACACGGGTTTTCATTCACCAAAGTTTACCTTCACTTTAAAGGTCCACGGCTCTTCGTCTATTATCCTAGTTAATAATCAATAGATATAAACTATCCCAACGCTTTTTTTTAGGCTCGCTCAAAAGTATTGATAAAGAGTTCCAGCAGACAATATCCTATTAAACATCCTTACTTTATTACAGCATCAAATAAAAAAAATAGATAAGTTTGTTACAAAAAATACATTTTGCTTTGTTATAGAACTGGTAGCATAAGTTTCTTGTAAGTACATTGAATAAGTAAAGAGGCTACCAGATTATAAAATATTAAACAAATAGAGAAGTGAATCCATGAACATTACCTGTTATTCACAACAGTTTTTATATTTTCTAATGGAATTTACTCATATATAGAAACATAAATGATCCACTTGGCTCAAGATATGCATGGCATGAATCCGAAATGCTTTACATCGTCTAAGGTTCAACATTAGATGACCCCACACCCATCTCACGTGATTACTACTAGGGTGCTGCAAGACATTTGTTGATTGGCTTGCAAATTGTAAATAAGGGCCATGTGATTAACTGCAGCTTTCAGTAAAGCAACTGTAGACTGATACACAAGTTTTTATACTGCACACAGTATATGCACATTTTACAGGAACAAGTCATGTGATAAATTATGTAGTAGAATGTACAATTCATAAACCCCATTATCGCATGCTCCTTCTTGGTATTCTTATAATATGCTGTTCTGTTCTTTCTATAATGATGTGTACAACAGGGGCAATATAGAAATATATTTTACTTATTTATGTGACATTTTCCTTACTTCACAAGGTGCTAAAAGATTTTACAAGTATAATTTTTTTCTTTTGGTATATATTTTTCGAGTGTTGCTCAGTAAGAATTGACACTAGATTTTACAGTTTGGAGCATTATTTAAAGGGATATAAAACAGTCTGTTTCATTGTTGAAGAGTCCATTACTTCCTTTCACTGTCCTACAATGGGCCTATGGTCTCTACAGGAAGGCAGAGGAATATTCCTTTGAAGTGTTGCTGCGAAGCATCTGCTGTAGCTGCAGTCAGTTTATTGCCCATGCTCAGAGTTTTTTTTTCCTGAAAAAGTAGAACTTAAAGCTCTGTAATGGTATCTCCCTTATGTAGCTGTAGGCAGCTAGAGGCAAATTCAGATCTTAGTGTGTTACACTTTCAGAAGAAGAAATCAGAAATCCGGCTCCAAAAAGAGCCAAATGCTGTGAAAGACTATTTTCTTCCACATTTGTTTGCATCCAAAATGCATGTCTAATTTTCATATTATCTATGGTAACTAGTTTACCCAGATATCGGGAGCGCCAAAAATGAACTTTGCCCCAGAATTGCTTCACCTTGGGACATTACCATAAATAATGTATTGTTTTTTTCATGTTAAATAGTCCAAGTGTATTCATCTTATCTGTGACTCTCTAAGGGGGATCAGTAAGGTGAAATTGCATGTTCTCTTTACGCTTTTTGAGAGGGTCTCTATGCATATCACTTTAATAACCTGGACCATTTTCCCTTTATTCTTTCTATAAAAGAATATATATATATATTTCTATTAGGCCTTGCACTAAAAGTACACAAAAGTATTTTGTAAATGGGTAGTTTCCCATATATTTTTGAGGTTGCAGATATTATAGTAATGTATTTGTAAACAAAAAATACGCTTTTCAGGTAGGCCATAATTCTGTTTTAAGTTTTTTTTAAAAAGGATTTAATCAAGTTTTCTAACTGGTCTCTTATCTTTAAATTGTTCTCTTTTTCCTACTCCCTTAAAGGCAGTTTCTCTTTGCCTGGAGGAAAGTTTGGATTGCCTAGTATTTGTAGGAATTGTGAAAGTGTGTGTTTTTTCTTTTCTTTTTTTAACAGATATTTCTCGATGCACTTACAATATGTTTATTCATAGGATCATGCTCAGTTTCCAATTTTAATTAATTTGCTTTATTGTGCGGTTAGAAAGCTATTAAAACCCCCCTCTATAAAGCTCTTCCCAAGATTTGTATTATTCTGTACCCATCATCCAGTCTATCACTGTTCTAATTAATTAACATTGCTTGATTATTTTTTTGGAAGTCTGGTAGTCCTAGCCCTGATGACTTAAAAGGTAGTGTTTCTTAAACCAAATGCTCTAAATGCTTTAAAGTGGTTGTAAAGTTAAGCTATACGCTCATCAATATTTGTTGTTTAGCAAAGTAAATGAAGGGCACTTTCATTGATTAAAATCATAGTAGACACTAAAATATATAAATCACCTTTTCATTTTTTTATACATTCTGCCGTTCCTCCGCCAGCAACGCATAGTCTATTTCAGTTTAAAATGAACAATCGCGCTGTAGTCAATCGTAACGCCCCCTTTGCTGGACTCCAAAAGGGGCGCGTTAAGATTGGCTACAGCGTGATTCATCATTAATTAGTTAACTTGTTAATGATCATCAAATTGGCTTATTACTCGAAGATTGGTTTGTATTCTGTATGATATACTTTAATGATATCTTTTAGGAAACATAATAAAAAAATATAAAAATGAAAATAGGAAGCATTCATTTGTATTAGATATAATAAGCATGTGTGGATGTTGATTTTAATGGATTCTACCATTTAAAGAAAGAGGCAGTTTCCTCCATTTTATCGAATTTTCTATGATTTGTTTTAATATATTACCTATATAATTTTTATACCATAAGCTTCCATTACAAGTCAACTATGTAGCCAAATTTTGTCATTGCCTACTTTTTCTTTTTTATGACAAGATGAGTCCACGGATCATCTTAATTACTAATGGGATATTCACCTCCTGGTCAGCAGGAGGAGGCAAAGAGCGCCACAGCAGAGCTGTTAAATAGCTCCTTCCTTCCCTCCCACTCCAGTCATTTTCTTTGCCTACGTTAGTGATAGGAAGAGGTAAAGTGAGGTGTTAGTATAGATTCTTCAATCAAGAGTTTATTATTTTTAAGTAATGCCAGAATGTGCTGCTTTGTTCTAGGGTGTAGCCGTAGTCCATATCAGTCTCTACAGGAGAGCTTTGGTGGCTTTAGAGCAATGGGAACTTGTGGGACATAATTCTCACTGCGCCTCCCATATTTCTTGCTGCCCTATATCCTTCTATATCCTGAGGTAAATCCTTAACTCAGCTTCTTTTTCTCCTCAGGTCGATGTGAGGGATAGGACCTCTCAAGCCTGAGAGCTGCCTTGCTGCCAGGCAGAAGTCAAGGTAAGTGCTACTTTACTTTTTCTGGGAAAAGGACTCAGAAGTTTTTGAAGCACTTTGATTATTTATTAAAGGGACAGTCTACACCAAAATTTTTATTGTTTTAAAAGATAGATAATCCCTTTATTACCCATTTCCCAGTTTTGCATAACTAACACATTTATAATAATATACTTTTAACCTCTGTGATTATCTTGTATCTAAGCCTCTGCAAACTGCCCCTTTTCTCTTGTTAAGTGTATCCAGTCCACGGATCATCCATTACTTATGGGATATTCTCCTTCCCAACAGGAAGTTGCAAGAGTTTACCCACAGCAGAGCTGCTATATAGCCCCTCCCCTAACTGCCATATCCAGTCATTCTCTTGCAACTCTCAACATAGATGGAGGTCGTAAGAGGAGTGTGGTGTTTTATACTTAGTTTATTTCTTCAATCAAAAGTTTGTTGTTTTTTAAATGGTACCGGAGTGTACTGTTTATCTCAGGCAGTATTTAGAAGAAGAATCTGCCTGCGTTTCTATGATCTTAGCAGGAGTAACTAAGATCCATTGCTGTTCTCACATATTCTGAGGGGTGAGGTGACTTCAGAGGGGGAATGGCGTGCAGGTTTTCCTGCAATAAGGTATGTGCAGTTAATATTTTTCTAGGGATGGAATTTGCTAGAAAATGCTGCTGATACCGGAGTAATATTAATAGAGATACATACTCTTATAAAAGTGTAATTTAAAACGTTTTCTGGCATGTTTAATCGTTTTTTATATATGTTTGGTGATAAAACTTATTGGGGCCTAGTTTTTTCCACATGGCTGGCTTAAATTTTGCTTAGAAACAGTTTTCCTGAGGCTTCCACTGTTGTAATATGAATGGGAGGGGCCTATGTTAGCGCTTTTTTTGCGCAGTTAAAATTACAAAATGAATCATCCAGCTTCCCTCAGCAGTCCCATGAATACTACAGGACATCTCTAAAGGGCTAAAAAGGCTTCCAAAATCGTTTATAGGGAAGGTAATCCACAGCATAGCTATGGCAGTTTTGTTGTGTCTTAAAAAACGTCTGTCGTTTTTTTGATCCGTTTTTTGCATTAAGGGGTTAATCATCCATTTGCAAGTGGGTGCAATGCTCTGTTAACTTATTACATATACTGTAAAAATTTCGTTTGATTTACTGCCTTTTTTCACTGTTTTTCAAATTTTGACAATTTGTTTCTCTTAAAGGCACAGTAACGTTTTTTATATTTGCTTGTTAACTTGATTTAAAGTGTTTTCCAAGCTTACTAGTGTCATTACTAGTCTGTACAAACATGTCTGACATAGAGGAAGCTCCTTGTTCATTATGTTTAAAAGCCATGGTGGAACCCCATTTTAGAATGTGTACCAGATGTACTGATTTCATGTTAAGAAATAAAGATAATTTTTTGTCTTTAAAAACATTATCACCAGAGGATTCTGTCGAGGGGGAAGTTATGCCGACTAACTCTCCCCACGTGTCAGACCCTTTGACTCCCGCTTCAGGGACTCACGCTCAAATGGCGCCAAGTACATCAAGGGCACCCATAGCGTTTATTTTACCAGAGGATTCTGTCAAGGGGGAAGTTATGCCGACTAACTCTCCCCACGTGTCAGACTGTTCGACTCCCGCTTCAGGGACTCACGCTCAAATGGCGCCAAGTAAATCAAGGGCGCTCATAGCGTTTATTTTACAAGACATGGCGAAAGTTATGAATAATACTCTGGCAGCGGTATTAGTCAGACTACCTGAAATTAAAGGAAAGCAAGATAGCTTTGGGGGTAGATACAGAGCATACAGATGCATCAAGAACCATGTCTGATACTGCCTCACAATATGCAGAAGCTGAGGGGAGCTTCAGTCTGTGGGTGATATTTTTGACTCAGGGAAGATGTTTTAACCTGATTCTGATATTTCTACATTTAAAATTTATGCTTGAGATCCTCCACTTGTTGCTCAGGGAGGTTTTAGCGGCTCTGAATGACTGTGTTACAATCACAGTGCCAGAGAAATTGTGTAGACTGAATAAATACTATGCAGTGCCGGTGTGTACTGATGTTTTTCCAATACCTAAAGAGGTTTACAGAAATTATTAATAAGGAATGGGATAGACTAGGTGTGCCGTTCTCTTCCCCTCCTATTTTTAGAAAAATGTTTCTAACAGATGCCACCACACGGGACTTATGGCAGACAGTCCCTAAGGTGGAGAGAAGAGTTTCTACTCTAGCTAAGCGTACCACTATCCCTGTCAAGGACAGTTGTGCTTTTTTAGATCCAATGGATAAAAAATTAGAGGGTTACCTTAGGAAACTGTTTATTCAACAAGGTTTTATCCTGCAGCCCTTGCATGCATTGCTCCTGTCACTGCTGCTGCGGCTTTCTGGTTGGAGTCTCTGGATGAGGCTTTACAGGTAGCGACTCCATTGGATGAATATACTTGTCAAGCTTATAGCATTTAAGCTAGCCAATTCCTTTGTTTCTGATGCCTTTGTTCATTTGACTAAACTAACGGCTAAGAATTCTGTTTTTACTATACTGGCGCGCAGAGCGCTATAGCTTATATCATGGTCAGCTGTCGTGACTTTAATAAATAAGCTACTTAACTTCCCTTCAAGGGGCAGGCCCTATTAGGGCCTGGTTTGAAGGAGATCATTGCTAATATCACTGGAGGAAAAGGTTATGCCCTTCCTCAGGACAGGTCCAAATCAAGGGCCAAAAAAAGTCTAATTTTCGTGCCTTTCGAAACTTCAAGACAGGTGTGGCATCAACTTCCTTTAAGGCAAATCAAGAGGGAACTTTTGCTCAGTCCATGACGGTCTGGAGACAACCGGACCTGGAACAAAGATAAGCAGGCCAAGGAGCCTGCTGCTGCCTCTTAGACAGCATGAAGGAACGGTCCCCTATCCGGTAACGGATCCTGTAGGGGGCAGACTTTCATTTTTCGCCCAGGCGTGGGCAAGAGATGCCCAGGATCCCTGGGCATTGGAAATTATATCCCAGAGATATCTTCTGGATTTCAAAGCTTCCCCTCCGAAAAGGGGAGATTTTACCTTTTCACAATTATCTGCACACCAGATAAAGAAAGAGGCATTCTTACATTGTGTACGAGACCCATCCAGTTCCAAGACAGGAACAGGGACAGAGTTTTTCTCAAATCTGTTTGTGGTTCCCAAGGAGAGGGAACCTTCAGACCTATTTTGGATTTAAAGATCTTAAACAAATTCTTTAGAATTCCATCATTTAAGATGGAAACTATTCGTACCATCTTAACTATGATCCAGGAGAGTCAATAGAGGACTACAATGGATTTGAAGGATGCTTATCCTCACATAACGATGCATAAGGATCACCATCGTTTTTCAGGTTTGCCTTTCTAGACAGGCATTACCAGTTTGTTGCTCTTTCCTTTGGGTTAACTACAGCCCCATGAATCTTTATGGAGGTTCTGGGGTCACTTTGGCGGTCCTTAGGCTGCGGGGCATAGAAGTGGCCCCTTATTTAGGCGTCGAACATCCAAATTGCCAATTCTCATACGGATGTAGTACTGGCATTTCTGAGATCGCAGGGGTGGAAAGTGAACAAGGAAAGAGTTCTCTATCCCCAATCTCAAGGGTTTCCTTCCTATGGACTCTGATAGGTTCTGCAGAAATGAAAATTTACCTGACGGAGTCCAGGTTGTCAAAGTTTCTAAATTACTGCCGTGTTCTTCATTCCATCCGTGCCCTTCGGTGGCTCGGTACATGAATGTAATCTGCCTAATGGTAGCGGCAAGGGACATAGTACTGTTTGCACGCCTACATTTCACACCTCTGCAACTATGCAGGCTCAGTCAATGGAACAGGGATTACACAAATTGTCCCCTTCTTAAATCTGGACCAAGAGGCCAGAGATTCTCTTCTCTGGTGGCTATCTTGGGTCCATCTGTCCAAGGGTATGACCTTCCACAGGTCAGATGGGACAGTTGTTACAACAGATGCCAGCCTTTTAGGTTGGGATACAGTCTGGGACTCCCTGAAGACTCAGGGATAGTGGACTCAGGAGGAGACCCTCCTTCTAATAAATATTCTGGAACTGGGAGCGATATTCCATGCTCTTCAGGCTTGGCCTCAGTTAGCAACTCTGAGGTACATCAGATTCAGTCGGACAATATCACGACTGTGGCTTACATCAACCATCAAGGGGGAACAGAAGTTCCATAGCGAGGTTAGAAGTCTTAAAATAATTCACTGGACAGAGACTCTCTCTTGTCTATCAGCTCTCCATATCCCAGGTGTTGAGAACTGGGAGGTGGATTTTCTAAGTCGTCAGACTTTTCTCCTGGGGAAGTGGGAATTCCCTCCGGAGGTCTTTGCACAAGATTAAGCAGAAGAGTGCTTTGGTGTTTTTAACAGCGCCTGCGTGGCCACGCAGGACCTGGTATGCAGATTTGGTGGACATGTCATTTTTTCCATCATTGTCTCTGCTTCTGAGACAGGACCCTCTATCTCAGGGTCCTTTCAACCATCTAAATTAAACTTCTCTGAGATGGACTGCCTGGAGACTGAATGCTTGATGTTATCAAAGCATGGCTTCTCCGAGTCAGTCATTGATACCTTAATACAGGCATGAAAGCCTGTCACTAGGAAAATTTAACATAGATATAGCATAAATATCTTATTGATATGAATCCAAGGGTTACTCATGGAGTAAAGTCAGGATTCCCAGGATACTATCTTTTCTCCAAGATGATTTTGAGAAAAGGGTTGTCAGCTAGTTCCTTAAAAGGACAGATTCCTACTCTGTCTATTCTTTTGCGCAAGCGTCTGGTAGATACTCCAGACGTTCAGGCATTTTGTCAGGCTTTGGTTAGAACCAAGCCTGTGTCTAAACCTGTTGCTCAGCCATGGAGCTTAAACTGATTATTAAGGTTCTTCAAGGAGTTCCGTTTGAACCTCTTCATTCTATAGATATCAAACGTTTTATCTTGGAAAGTTCCTTTTTGGTAGATATTTCCTCGGCTCGTAGAGTCTCCGAGTTATCTGCTTTACAATGTGATTCTCCTTATCTGGTCCTCCGTACGGATAAGGTAGTCCTGCGTATCAAAACTGGGTTTTTTACCTAAGGTGGTATCTAACAAGAATATCACTCAAGAGAGTGTGGTTCCATTCTTGTATCCTAATCCTTCTTCAAAGATGGAACGTCTATTACACAATTTGGACGTGGTTCGTGCTTTAAAGTTTTACTTACAAGCTACCTCAGATTTTCATCAAACATTTACTTGTTTGTTGTCTACTCTGGACAGAGGAGAGGTCAAAAGACTTCAGCAACCTCTCTTTCTTTTTGGTTAAAAGCATAATTTGTTTAGCTTATGAGACTGCTGGATAGCAGTCTCCTGAAGGGATTACAGCTCATTCTACTAGAGCTGTGGCTTTCACTTGGGCCTTTTTGAAATGAGGCTTCTGTTGAACAGATTTACAAGACGGCGTCTTGGTCTGCGCTTCATACCTTGCTTCTTCAGAGGCTATTTTTGGGAGAAAGGATTTTTTTCAGGCAGTGGTACCTTCCGTTTTAAGTACCTGCCTTGTCCCTCCCTTCATCCGTGTACTTTAGCTTTGGTATTGGTATCCCATAAGTAATGGATGATCCGTGGACTGGATACACTTAACAAGAGAAAACATAATTTATGCTTACCTGATATATTTATTTCTCTTGTAGTGTATCCAGTTCACGGCCCGCCCTGTCATTTTAAGGCAGGTAATTTTTTCATTTAAACTACAGTCACCACTGCACCCTATGGTTTTTCCTTTCTCTGCATGTTTTCGGTCGAATGACTGGATATGGCAGTTAGGGGAGGAGCTATATAGCAGCTCTGCTGTGGGTGAACTCTTGCAACTTCCTGTTGGGAAGGAGAATATCCCATAAGTAATGGATGATCCGTGGACTGGATACACTATAAGAGAAATACATTTATCAGGTAAGCATAAATTATGTTTTTTCAGTTCTTTTGACAGACTTGCAGTCTAGCCAATCAGTGCCTGCTCCCAGATAACTTCTCGTGCACGAGCACAGTGTTATCTATATGAAATACGTGAACTAACACCCTCTAGTGGTGAAAAACTGTTAAAATGCAATCTGAAAGAGGTGGGCTTCATAGTCTAAGAAATTAGCATATGAACCTCCTAGGTTAAGCTTTCAACTAAGAATACCAAGAGAACAAAGCAAAATTGGTGATAAAAGTAAATTGGAAAATTGTTTAAAATTATATGCTCTATCTGAATCATGAAAGTTTATTTTGGCCTAGACTGTCCCTTTAACATAAGGGGCTCTTTGTTAATGTGCTGCTTTATGTTGGGACATTAACCATTTTTTTCAAGTGAAAAAATCTGTTTGGGCAGTGTTATATGACAAGGCACTGGTTTTTTTTGGGTTAAGCTGCTTTTTTATGGCTATGGTGGTTTCACTTAATGATAGTAAGAGCGGTATAGGTCACGCCCACGATGGGCGGTCCTTCCGGTTTAGTAGTGTAGCAGAGGGAAGTGCGCATTAAAAAATCAGTACAAGAATTTGACCGGTCTGTTCAGGACATGCGTTGCTAGTACAGGCACGGTCTTCTACTGTGTTATATCATCTGTTGTTGTCGTTCCTGAGATCGCTTCAGACAGTCATCATAACGATTTGCAGTAAGGTAGGAGCACTTCAGCAGAGAGCTGAGGTGCAAAGGTTAGATTTTGTATTGTTGTTGGGCAACATAAAGTAATTGTTATCTAAACTACAGTTTGCATAAAAAGAACTGTTTTATATTTAAAGTGACAGTAACGGTTTTTGTTAGTTAATTTTTCCAAATAATTTTGATAACTTTTGTTCATTATTTGGCAAATTGTGTGTAAGCATGGATCAAGAGGACTTGCAAGATGTCACCTGTGCTCTATCTTCTGATGCTAATGTGGAACCACCAATCCCTTTCTATCCCCTATGTGTTCAAAGGACTTTGAGTTATAGGGATAAGATTTTTTCAGAACCAGTCTCTTCTAAGGCAGATGTTGTGCAGGAGTCTGAGGATGGTCAAGTTTTGCCGCCGCTTTCTCCCCAAGCGTCCCAAATTTTAGCGCCCTCTCAAGCAGTGCCTTGCGCTTCAGCTATAGTCCCTGCGGGGATTTCGTTAAAAGACATATCTTCTGTTATGTCTTCAACTATTTCTGATGCTCTGCTTTTCCAATGTTGCAGTGCAAACGTAAGAGAAAAGCTAGGCATATTCTGTAAGCGAGGAGTCAGACGCAATTTTTGCAGTTTCAGAATTATCCTCCCAGCAACACGAAGAGGAGGGTTCTGCAGTAGTTTCTGAAGGAGAAATTTCAGATTCAGAGGATTGACAGACTCAGAGGTGGTATCTTTCAGATTTAAACTTGATCACCTTCGTCTGTTACTCAGGGAGGTTTTGATTACTTTGGATGATAGTGACTCCACAGTGGTAGTTGTCCCTCAAAAATCTAGTAAACTTGACAGATATTTTGAAGTTCCTTCCTATACAGACGTCTTTCAAGTTCCTAAAAGAGCTACTGAAATCATTGCTTAGGAGTGGGAGAGACCAGGTGAGATGGGCATTCCTTTTTCTCCCTCTCCTATTTTCAAGAAAATGTTTCCAATAGCAGATTCTGTTAAAGAGGCTTGGCAAACAGTTCCTAAGGTAGAAGGAGCCGTCTCTACCTTAACTAAAAGGACTACTATTCCCATAGAGGATAGTTGGGCTTTCAAAGATCCAATGGATAAGACGTTGGAGGGGTTACTCAAGAAGATTTATGTACACCATGCATTGCCACTGTCACTAGTGCGGCAGCATATTGGTTTGATGCTCTGTCTGAGTCCATCAGGACTGAGACTTCTTTGGATGAGATCCAAGATAGGATAAAAGCTCTTAAACTTGCTAATGCTTTTATTTCGGATGCTTCCCTTCAAGTTATCAAATTGGGAGCGAAGATATCGAGTTTCTCTATTTTGGCCCGCAGAGCCTTATGGTAAAAACCTAAACTTCTAGCTATTCCTTACAAAGGGACGACTTTGTTTGGACCTGATCTGAAGGAGATTATTTTTGATATCACAGGAGGTAAGGGTCATCTTCTCCCACAAGACAAAAGGAATAAACAAAGAGGGCGACAAAGCAATTTTCATTCCTTTCGAAACTTCAAAGGAAACTCTTCCTCTTCTAAGCAGGAACAGTCTAAACCTGCATGGAGACCCAGCCAGTCTTTGAACAAGGGAAAACAGTCCAAGAAGCCGGTTAGTGATTCCAAGACAGCATGAAGGGCATGCCCCCAAACCGAGAGCAGATCTGGTGGGGGGCAGACTTTCCTTTTTCGTTCAAGCCTGGGTTTGGTATGTCCAGGATCCCTGGGCAATATAAATAGTGTCTCAGAGATACAAGCTGGAGTTCAAGGTTTGTCCTCCCAGAGGCAGATTTCTACTTTCAAAGCGTTCTTACACTGTGTAGGAGACCTCTCCGCTCTGGGAGTGATTGCTCCAGTTCCAATTCAGGAACAAAGATTATTCCAATCTGTTTGTGGTTCCCAAAAAAGAGGGGACCTTCAGACCAATTCTAGACCACAAAAATCTAAACTAGTTTCTCAGGGTTCCATCCTTCAAGATGGAAACTATTCGTTCCATTTTTCCATTGATCCAGGATGGTCAATTTATGACCACAGTGGATTTAAAGGATGTGTATCTACATGTTCCCATTCACAGGGATCATCACAAGTTATTAAGGTTTGCCTTTCTGGACAAACACTACCAGTTTGTGGCTCTTCCTTTCGGTCTTTCCACAGCCCCCAGAATCTTCACAAAGGTTCTGGGATCTCTGTTGGCGATTCTTCGATCAAAAGGCATTGCAGTGGCACCTTATCTGGACGACATTCTAGTTCAGGCACCATCCTTTCAGCTAGAAAGCTCTCACACGGATTTGGTGTTGTTCTTCCTAAGATCCCACAGTTGGAAGGTAAATTTAGGAAAGAGTTCCTTAGTTCCAAATACAAGGGTAACTTTTCTAGGAACCATTATAGACTCTCGGTCTATTAAGATTCTTCTGACAGAGGTCAGAAAATTAAAAATTGTCGATACTTGTCTAGCCCTTCAGTCCACCCTTTGGCCATCAGTGACTAAATGCGTGGAGTTAATCGGGTTGATGGTGGCTGCAATGGACATCATCCCGTTTGCTCGCTTCCATCTCAGAGCTCTGCTGCTGAACATGTTGAGACAGTGGAACGGAGATTATTCGGACTTGTCCCCTCGTATTCTCCTGGAGCAGGAGACAAGGGACTCTCTACAATGGTGGTTGTCTCTGGATCATCTCTCCCAGGGAACATGCTTTCGCAGACCGTCTTGGGTGATTGTGGCAACAGATGCCAGCCTTCTAGGGTGGGGAGCAGTCTGGGGCTCTCTAAAGGCTCAGGGAATATGGACTCAGTCAGAGTCTGTGTTACCCATAAACATTCTGGAACTGAGAGCGATCTACAATGCTCTTCTGGCTTGGCCCCTGTTAGCTTCGGGAAATTTTATCAGGTTCCAGTCGGACAACATAACGTCAGTGACCTACATCAATCATCAGGGAGGAACAAGGAGTTTTTTAGCGATGACAGAGGTAACCAAAATAATCCAGTGGGCGGAAGCCCACTCTTGTTGCCTATCGGCGATCCACATCCCATAGGTGGACAACTGGGAGGTGGATTTCCTGAGCAGGCAGACTTTTCACCCAGGGGAGTGAAAACTCCATCCGGAAGTGTTTTCAAACCTGATTCTCAAGTGGGGTCAGCTGGAAGTAGATCTCATGGCAACGCAACAGAATGCCAAGCTCCCGAGATACGGGTCGAGATCCAGGCACCCACAGGCGGAGCTGACAGATGCTCTGGTGGCTCCTTGGAATTTCAATCTAGCATACTTGTTTCCTCCATTTGCTCTTCTTCTTCGAGTAATCGCTCGAATCAAAAAGGAGAAGGTCTCGATGATCCTTATAGCACCGGCCTGGCCTCGCAGGGTTTGGTATGCAGACCTAGTAGCGATGACATCTCTACCACCTTGGAGACTTCCGTTGAGGAAAGGCCTTCTGATTCAGGGGCCCTTCCTTCACTCAAATCTAGTTTCTCTCAAGCTGACTGCTTGGAGATTGAACGCTTGATTTTATTCAAGCGGGGATTTTCTGATTCGGTTATAGAAACCATGATTCAGGCTCGTAAACCTGTAACTAGAAAGATTTATTATAAGATTTGGCGTAAATATCTTTATTGGTGTGAATCCAAGAGTTAGTATACCCAGGATTTTGTCTTTTCTCCAGGAGGGTCTGGAGAAGGGTTTATCCACGAGTTCCCTAAAGGGTCAAATTTCAGCCTTATCTATTTTGTTGTACAAACGTCTGGCCCGATGTTCCGGATGTACAATCTTTTTGTCAGGCCTTAGTTAGGATCAGGCCTGTGTTCAGACCAATTACTCCTTCTTGGAGTCTTAATTTTGTTCTCAATGTTCTTCAAGGGGTTCCATTTGAGCCTATGCATTCCTTAGTTATTAAGTTGTTATCTTGGAAGGTTTTGTTTCTTGTTGCTATTTCTTCTTCTCGGAGAGTGTCAGAACTCTCGGCTTTGCAGTGTGAGTCTCCTTATCTTATTTTTCATTCAGATAAGGTAGTTTTACGTACCAAATTAGGATTTCTTCCTAAGGTTGTTTCTGATCAGAACATTAATCAGGAGAGTGTTGTTCCTTCCTTGTGTCCTAATCCTTCTTCTAAGAAGGAAAGACTCTTGCACAATTTGGATGTGGTCAGTGCTTTAAAGTTTTACCTGCAGGCGACTAAGGACTTTCGTCAGTCTTCTTTGTTTGTGGTTTTCTCAGGAAAACGCAAGGGACAGAAAGCTACGGCTTCTTCTTTCTTTTTGGCTGAGGAGCATCATATGCTTTTCATATGAGACTGCTGGACAGCAGCCTCCTGAGAGGATTACGGCTCATTCCACAAGGGCTGTTACTTCCTCATGGGCATTCAAAAATGAAGCTTCTGGAGATCAGATTTGCAAGGCTGCAACTTGGTCCTTTCTTCACACTTTTTCAAAGTTTTACAAATTTGAAACATTTTCCTCAGCTGAGGCTGTTTTTGGGAGAAAGGTTCTTCAAGCAGTGGTGCCTTCCGTTTAGGTTCCCTGTCTTGTCCCTCCTGTATCATCTGTGTACTCTAGCTTTGGTATTAAATCCCATTAGTAATTAAGATGATCCGTGGACTCATCGTGTTTTAAAAAAGAAAAGAAAATTTATGCTTACCTGTTAAATTTATTTATTTTTTGACACAATCAGTCCACGGCCCGCCCTGTTCTTTTAAGACAGGTTGTGGGTTATTGAAAACTTCAGACACCTCTGCACCTTGGCTTTTCCTTTCTCTTCCTAACTTCGGTCGAATGATTGGAGTGGGAGGGAAGGGAGGAGCTATTTAACAGCTCTGCTGTGGTGCTCTTTGCCGCCTCCTGCTGACCAGGAGGTGAATATCCCATTAGTAATTAAGATGATCCGTGGACTCATCGTGTCAAAAAAGAAATAAATGTATCAGGTAAGCATAAATTTTCTTTTTTAATTTTTTTTTTTTTTTTAAGTTGTTTTTCTCCCCCTTTTTCAATGATTTAGAATAGAATTTCTGATTTTGTTAACATTTATTTTGCATCCTGAAACTGACCAAAGTTTCCATAATTTTTGGAATATGTGCTTTAGGATCTTGTACAAATAACATCATATCATCTGCTTATAATGCAGGAACCACTGAGATGGTTAATTGAAGAAAATAAAAATCCTCCCTCTCAAAGACACCCCAGCTAAGGCTTAAATACTCCCCCTACTTCCATCATATCCCAGTCATTCTTTGCCTTTCGTCACTCACAGGAGGTTGGCAGAGAAGTTTCAGAAGATTTGGAGTAGTTCCTTATGAAGGGTATCTACCCTTCGAAATGGGACTGGAGTTTTAAGTAGTCTTGTCAGCCTCTCAGTGAGAGCTTTGACGAAAGTTGGAGTCTGGAGATGCAAGGAGAGCCTTTCTGTGAACCCATCCAGATTTGTATTAACAGCTCCTAAGCAATCAGTGTTGACGAGTTTCACTGCCTGCTTCCATCACTCAAGTCCATGTCGGGAGCGATGCTACAAGACTGTCATACTTGAGGCATAGATTCCGGTAAGATCATTTAATTTTTTACACAACGCCTGAAGACAAGGTCACAGTGTGGCTCCTTTTATCTGTATGGAATCAAGGGTTAATATCTCCTGAGGGGGATTATTGAACAGTGGGGATTAATCACATAAGTTTATTTGATTATGCTGCGACATGTGTGAGATGTTTTTTGGGCTCATGCAGATGTTGGAACGTACAGGTTTTTACTTTTGTTTTTTTGAGCTGCGCAGCTTGAAAGGCTTGGCACACTTTTTTTTCTCATATAGCAGGAGGGGTCCTGCATTTCGCACCATGTGACCGGGTGTGGTCACACCATATTTCCTCTTTCCTGACCGTGCTGGTTACCAGGTTTCTCTGTTTTGCCTAAGTCATAGGAGGTGGTGAGTGTAGGTATAAAGGTGCCGTTTTTTCTTATTAATCAATAGTCTGCTTTGTAAGCACAAGCTATGGAGGATTCTGATGTGTTAGTGTACTCCCTCTTTACCTAAGTCTAATGCCTGTCTATATTATGAGGAGGCCGCGGTATGCCAGCTCAACTTTGTTCCACATGCCTTGATAAAGTAATCATGTCAAAGAAGGTTAATATGGTTGATATCACTAAGCCATCCAGCTCTGAGGAGCCTCCGTCCCGTGAGGTGCGCACCCTACAGTTATCTCTTAATACACATGTAGCTTCCTGTAGCACTCCTAATCCTCCATCTGGAGGGGACCTTTTACCGCCAGACTTTACTGTGCAGTTACAAATGGTGGTGTCTGCGGCCTTTAGTGCTTTACCTCGCCCTGCTAAGCACAAGCGAAAGGACAAATATTGCTATCCTTCCCAGGGGTCATCAACTAGTTTGTTGGATTTATCTGGTCTGAGATTATCCGATGATGAAGTCGCCTCTGATACTTCAGAGGGCGCACTTTCTGGGTCGGAGACTGCTGCATTTAAACCTCCAGCTGCGGAAGAACCAGACTTTAGATTTAGGATTAAACATTTAGGCTTTCTGTTGAAGGAAGTTTTGGCTACGTTAAAGGTTCCAGAGCCCAAAGTGCCTGAGGAACCTTTGATTCCTAAATTAGATAAGTTCTACGAGGACAGGGTTGTACCACAAACTTTCCCAGTTCCTGTAAAGATGGTGAACATTATTAAGAATGAATGGGAATGGATTGGTTCTTCATTTTCCCCTTCTTCTTCTGTTCCCGGTCTGGATTCTCAATTGGAGTTGTGAGGTCCCATCCCCAAGGTGGATGGCGCTATCTCCACGCTTGCTAAGTCGTTCAAAGAGCCCATGGATAAGAAGATAGAAACTCTGTTTAGAAAGATGTTTCAACATACAGGATATTTGTTTCAACCGGCAGCGGCTGTTGTTGCGGTTGCTGGAGTGGCTACCTACTGTTGAGACTCCTTATCTGAGTTGATCGAGGTGAAGGATCCCCTCAATGTGATCCATTAAAGAATTAAGGCCATAAGGGTTGCTAATTCTTCAAATATGCAAATTATTTGCCTGAATGCTAAGGCTTAAGGTTTTTCTGTTCAATCCCGTAGGGCACTCTGGCTGAAGTCTTGGTCTGCGGACATGACTTTTAAGTCCAGGCTTCTTTCCCTCCCCTTTAAGAGAGAGATTTTATTTGGTCCAGGCCTGGACTTCATTATCTCCACGGTTACTGGAGGCAAAGGTGCCTTTTTACCCCAGGATAAGAGGAACAAGCCTAAGAGACAAGGTCCTAATTTTCATTCCTTTCTTTTTGATAAATCCCAATGTCAGCAGCCCTTTGCAAAGTCTGAGCAATCCAAGAGTACTTGGAAGCTGGCTCAGTCCTGGAATAAATCCAAGCAGAGCAAGCAGCCCGCCGAGACAAAGTCGGCATGAAGGGGCGGTCCCCGATCCGGTTCTGGATCACCTAGGGGGCAGATTGTCACTCTTTTCAGACGCTTGGTTTGGGGACGTGCAGGACCCGTGGGTCCTGGGGGTCATTGCTCAGGGATACAAGATAGGTTTCAAGTCTCATCCACCCAGGGGCAGATTCCTCCTATTAAACCTGTCTTCCAGGCCAGAAAAGAGAGAAGCCTTTCTGGGGTTCCAAGAGATTTTACGAAGGTTCTAGGGGCTCTGCTTGCAGTTGCCAGAACCAGAGGTATAGCAGTAGCACCAAGCACCATCTTGTTGTCTGGCAGATAACCATTTGAAATCTCTTCTGTTTCTTCTTCGATCTCATGGATGGAAGATAAACTTAAAAAGGAATTCTCTTATTCCCAGTACCAGGGTGGAATTCTTGGGTACTATAATAGACGACTTATCCATGAGGATATTCCTTACAGACCAGAGACAGTACAAGCTAATTTCCACTTGTCTTGCCCTCCATACCTCCTTAAGGCCCTCTGTGGCTCGGTGTATGGAGGTAATTCGTCTCATGGTGTCCAGCATGGACATCATTCCTTTTGCCAGATTCCATCTCAGACCACTACAGCTGTGCATGCTGAGACAGTGGAACAGCGATCATTCGTATCTGTCTCAATAGATTTCTCTGGGCAACTGGTCGAGAGAATCGCTCTCCTGATGGCTCTGTCCAGATCACCTGTCCCAAGGGACATCCTTCTTGAGACCATCCTGGGAGATTGTGACTAGGGACACATGTCTATCAGGATGGAGAGCTGTTTGGGGTGCCAGGAAGGCACAGGGCCTGTGGACTCGAGAGGAATCCTCCCTCCCGATCAACATTCTGGAACTTCTGTCAATCTTCAAGGCTCTGAAGACTTGGCCTCTTCTGGGTGTGTCCCAGTTTATCAGATTGCAATCAGACAACATAACCTCAGGGGCTTACATTAACCATCAGGGGGGAACAAGAAGCTCCCTAGCAATGAGGGAAGTATCTTGGATTCTGGAGTGGGCGGAGGCCCACAACTGCTCGCTGGCAGCAGGCCACAATCCGGGTGTGGACAACTGGGAAGTGGATTTCCTCAGCAGACAATCCTTTTATCTGAGGGAATGGTCTCTCCATCCCGAGGTGTTTGCTGGGATTTGCAACAAATGGGGGACGCCGGAGATAGATTTCATGGCGTCCCGGCTCAATTCCAAGCTACCCAGATATGGGCCGCGGTCCAGGGATCCTCAAGCAGAGCTAATAGATGCATTAGCAGTGCATTGGAGGTTTAATCTGATTTACATTTTCCCACCATTACCACTTCTTCCCCATGTAGTGGCCCGCATCAAGCAGGAGCAGGCATCAGTGATACTGATTTCTCCACCATGGCCACGAAGGATGTGGTTCACGGACCTGGTGGGGATGTCTTCATCTCCTCCGTGGAAGTTACCTTGTCGCAGGGATCTGCAGGAACAGGGTCCTTTTGTTCATCAAAATCTAGATTCTCTGAGGCTGACTGCGTGGAGATTGAACACTTAGTCCTAGCCAGAGTGGTTTCTCTGAGAGGGTTATTGATACTTTCATTCAGGCTTGTATGCCGGTTTCCCGTTGCATTTATCATAAGGTGTGGAACGCTTACTTATTCTAGTGTGAAGAACGTGGTTTAGCCTGGCATAAGGTTAAGGCTGCCAGGATACTTTCTTTTCTCCAGGAGGGTCTGGAGAAGGGCCTTTCTGCCAGTTCCCTGAGGGGACAGATTTCGGCCCTATCTATTTTGCTGCACAAGAGGCTCGCAGAGCTCCCTGACGTGCAATCTTTCGTTAAGGCTCTGATTAGGATCAGACCTGTGTATAGATCTAATGCTCCACCTTGGAGTTTGAATCTTGTTCTTAAGGTTTTGCAACGGGCTCCGTTTCAGCCTATGCATTCGGTTGACATAAAACTGTTGTCCTGGAAGGTTCTTTTTCTATTGACTATTGCGTTGGCACGTAGAGTTTCTGAAATAGCTGCCTTGCAATGTGAGCCTCCGTATTTGGTGTTCCACACTGATAAGGCTGTCCTACCCACTTGCTTGGGTTTTCTTCCTCAGGTTATGTCTGAACACAACATCAATCAGGAGATTGTGGTTCCTTCCTTGTGTCCTAATCCTCCTCCTTCGAAGAAACGTTTACTTCATAATGTGGATGTGGTTCGAGCTTTGAAGTTTTATCTTCTGAAGGCTTCTTCGACTTCCTTATCTTTTTGGTTGAGGAGTGTTATACGCTTAGCTTATGAGTCAGTGGGGCTTAGACGACCTCAGAGGATTACGGCTCATTCCACTAGAGCGGTGGCATCCTCTTGGGCCTTTAAGAATGAGGCCTCTATGGATCAGATTTGTAAGGCGGCTACCTTGTCCTTCTTACATACCTTTTCTAAATTTTACAAGTTTGACGTTTTTGATTCGGCCGATGCAGCTTTTGGGAGAGGTTTTGCAGTCTGTGGTGCCCTCAGATTAGGGTCCGCCTCTTTTTTACCCCTCCCGTTATCATTCAGTGTCCCCTAGAGCTTGGGTATAGTTTTCCCAACATTAAGGAATTATGCCGTGGACTCTCCTCGTATTAAGAAGGAAAACATAATTTATGCTTACCTGATAATTTAATTTCCTTCTGTATGAGGCCCCCGTCCGTATACTTTGATGGTCGGATCAAAATTTGGTTTTCTATTCTGTTTATACCCTGATATTTCTCCTACTGTTCCTTGTTCCCTTGGCAGAATGACTGGTATATGAGGGAAGTAGGGGGAGTATTTAAGCCTTTGGCTGGGGTGTCTTTGCCTCTGGTGTCTTTGCCTCCTCCTGGTGGCCAGGTTCAGTATTTATCAACAGTAAGGAATGATGCAGTGGACTCTCCTCATACAGAAGGAAATTAAATTATCAGGTAAGCATAGTTTATTTTTGAAATAGGACCTGCTTTGTTTGTTGTCCTTCTATAAATTAAAAAAAAACACAACTATATAAAAATTACCACAATGTGGTCTCTTTATTAGGGTCTTACATTTCTTAAAACACTGAAGTTTCATGCTACATGCAACCCTTAATCATGCATGAATGATTGTGGGAACAATTATTATTTTTTTGTTCCAGATTTGACCATTTATCTTTTTTGCTGAATTTTGTAGTTCCTTTTTTCCTGAGAAGTTGAAGTTGGTAAAAATGTACCAACTCTTGTTTTATTGAGTCATGAAACTCAAAAAATGTTCACCAAGTACATAAAAAAAACTATTTAAACATGTTAAGCTATTTTTGTTTGTATGAAAAGTATAAGATAAAAACATTTACATAGATATCAAACTGAACCCCCCCCACTAATGCAGTTTATTTTGTGAATAAAAAGTTGTCAAATATCTTCAGTTAGAACTTCTCTCTCATTTTGCTGCAATGTAATAATAAAGTGGAAATTCCTTTCGGATGACAACCACTAACACTGGTGGGCATGCGATTAGTTGTGTCCACAATGCGCATGTGGTTCGGATTGTTCTCTGGCATAGTGAATATGTTCATTTTTAGCACTACAATTGCCCACCTGTTTTTCAAAAGTGATGTAAAAAGTTATTTCATAAGAAACAAGCTTAATTTTGCATAGAAAGTGTGTTTTACTTACACTAAGATTATCTTTCATATGCAACTGATTTGTTTGTGTTTCAGCAAAGTTTTATAACCCTTTAAATAAGCCATTTAAGTAGCTTTATTTTTTATAAAGATTGTAAATCTAAAATTAGCGTGATTCTTCACATGGTTGTGTTGAAATGTCTTATGGTATGGTTTGTTTATATCACTACATTTACCATTAATTCATATTGAGCTTTTGTGAAGGAGTTGTAGTGGGTGTATTAAGGAACCAGCGGTTATGTGGTTGTTACTCCACAGCCCTGTTTTTAACACTAACAATGGTAAACAGAGGGAATTTTGTTTTATGTATATTTGAGCTTATTAAAAAAATTAATAAATACAAATGGCATGTGCTTATATAAATGTCAAATATACCTTGTGTGCTAAAATTTATTTCCACAATCACCCTAACACCTTTGTAAAAATAACCTGGTTGATAACCCTACAATACGTGTTTATATATATATATATATATATATATATATAATACATGATACACACAATACATCAAATATTAGCTTTATATCTGGTATTCTGAGCTGTACATAAAGGATTATAGTCCTCATCCCCCCCCCCTTACTCCGACAGTCTAGGTCACTCTTGGACCTGTGATGCTATATCAGTCTATAACCAGGGGTTAAGGTTAAACAAAACAGAAGATAAACATAGCAAGAAAAGTTGCATCTTAGTGAACATTAATGTTATATTCATAAGGTCATTGGGAGAGTAACTAAGCCAGAACTGGATGCTCCCATAGTGAATAAAACCGTACTAAACATATTACAATATAATAGATATGTCAACAGATACAACCATTATGAACTGTAGGGTTAACATGACTATTTGACAGAGGTTTGTCATATTTAATTTGTGCCATTGATATCTAAAATAGGGAATTTTAGTTTGCATTAGAAGCAGATGAAGGTAATTCAAGGGACTCTACTCTGTGTTACGTCCATGATGCCATCTAGTGTCTAGGAAGAAGAGAACAATTGTGGAAATATGTGGGCAAGTGGAGTCTGTCAAAATAATATGTGAAGGAGATTAAGTGCGGTATTATAAAAGTTGTTGGCGCCCAGTTTAGCAATTATTGGGGTGGTATATAGGACTCAAAAGTCAATAAGCTCTTTGGTAAAGAGATATGTATTGACGCATAGAGTGTTTGTTAATGCTCAGTTTTCCACCGTTGCCCCGGCCGCAGACGTCAGAGTCAGAATCTATTAGTAGAAGAGATCTAGAGGTCACTATTTTGTTAGGGCACTCTATATGTTTGTGTGTCTAGTATTTAGATTATGGGATTTGTTCCAGAAGAGTTATGTTATTCTAGTGTGTTTGAAAATCCCCTTTGAAGGTAGGAAGCATGTCACAATAAATAACTGCCAACTCTATTGCATTATAATAACATTTTAAATTGCTCAATATCAGTACCAATGTTTATCGGGTGCCATTGAATTTCAAACATCTGTTAGATACGGTTAACCATATCATAAGTTAGACAGAGATAAACATAAGAACCGTATGGTTAGGTGATTTTAGATAGTACAGGTCTATGCTAACTATTGCTAGGTACAAAAGCATATAGACATAGGTCAACCTTCTGCCAGTACTAAGGCAATGCTGCCATTAATACAGTAATAGTATGAGAATATAGGAATATGTGTCTCTACTTTCCATTAAGTATCAAAATCAGCACATAAGAAAGATTAAAAATACCCCCCATTAAACTTAGTGTGACAATAAAGGAACAATTTACTTATAGCTTTGTGAGACCTTGTTCCGTGTAATCATAAAACAAATTTTTACTTGTAAAGCATAAGGGAAAATGCAGTCCAAACCAAACCTATTCACCCTTCTTATTCATTAAATATGATACACGAATTAGAAAGTAAATAAGTGAGGGAACAGTCAATGCTTATTTCTCGGCATTCTTCCTACCCTCCATTGCCTTGCACAGTATATCAGTATGAGGATACCTCACATATGTTTCAGGCAGGGTTGGATGCTTTAGGGGTAGTCATGATGGGACTTGGCTGAGTGAGTTTACGTTGGGAAATGTCATATGTTATAGGCCTTTAAGAATGAGGCCTCTATGGATCAGATTTGTAAGGCGGCTACCTTGTCCTTCTTACATACCTTTTCTAAATTTTACAAGTTTGACGTTTTTGATTCGGCCGATGCAGCTTTTGGGAGAGGTTTTGCAGTCTGTGGTGCCCTCAGATTAGGGTCCGCCTCTTTTTTACCCCTCCCGTTATCATTCAGTGTCCCCTAGAGCTTGGGTATAGTTTTCCCAACATTAAGGAATTATGCCGTGGACTCTCCTCGTATTAAGAAGGAAAACATAATTTATGCTTACCTGATAATTTAATTTCCTTCTGTATGAGGCCCCCGTCCGTATACTTTGATGGTCGGATCAAAATTTGGTTTTCTATTCTGTTTATACCCTGATATTTCTCCTACTGTTCCTTGTTCCCTTGGCAGAATGACTGGTATATGAGGGAAGTAGGGGGAGTATTTAAGCCTTTGGCTGGGGTGTCTTTGCCTCTGGTGTCTTTGCCTCCTCCTGGTGGCCAGGTTCAGTATTTATCAACAGTAAGGAATGATGCAGTGGACTCTCCTCATACAGAAGGAAATTAAATTATCAGGTAAGCATAGTTTATTTTTGAAATAGGACCTGCTTTGTTTGTTGTCCTTCTATAAATTAAAAAAAAACACAACTATATAAAAATTACCACAATGTGGTCTCTTTATTAGGGTCTTACATTTCTTAAAACACTGAAGTTTCATGCTACATGCAACCCTTAATCATGCATGAATGATTGTGGGAACAATTATTATTTTTTTGTTCCAGATTTGACCATTTATCTTTTTTGCTGAATTTTGTAGTTCCTTTTTTCCTGAGAAGTTGAAGTTGGTAAAAATGTACCAACTCTTGTTTTATTGAGTCATGAAACTCAAAAAATGTTCACCAAGTACATAAAAAAAACTATTTAAACATGTTAAGCTATTTTTGTTTGTATGAAAAGTATAAGATAAAAACATTTACATAGATATCAAACTGAACCCCCCCCACTAATGCAGTTTATTTTGTGAATAAAAAGTTGTCAAATATCTTCAGTTAGAACTTCTCTCTCATTTTGCTGCAATGTAATAATAAAGTGGAAATTCCTTTCGGATGACAACCACTAACACTGGTGGGCATGCGATTAGTTGTGTCCACAATGCGCATGTGGTTCGGATTGTTCTCTGGCATAGTGAATATGTTCATTTTTAGCACTACAATTGCCCACCTGTTTTTCAAAAGTGATGTAAAAAGTTATTTCATAAGAAACAAGCTTAATTTTGCATAGAAAGTGTGTTTTACTTACACTAAGATTATCTTTCATATGCAACTGATTTGTTTGTGTTTCAGCAAAGTTTTATAACCCTTTAAATAAGCCATTTAAGTAGCTTTATTTTTTATAAAGATTGTAAATCTAAAATTAGCGTGATTCTTCACATGGTTGTGTTGAAATGTCTTATGGTATGGTTTGTTTATATCACTACATTTACCATTAATTCATATTGAGCTTTTGTGAAGGAGTTGTAGTGGGTGTATTAAGGAACCAGCGGTTATGTGGTTGTTACTCCACAGCCCTGTTTTTAACACTAACAATGGTAAACGGAGGGAATTTTGTTTTATGTATATTTGAGCTTATTAAAAAAATTAATAAATACAAATGGCATGTGCTTATATAAATGTCAAATATACCTTGTGTGCTAAAATTTATTTCCACAATCACCCTAACACCTTTGTAAAAATAACCTGGTTGATAACCCTACAATACGTGTTTATATATATATATATATATATATATATATATATATAATACATGATACACACAATACATCAAATATTAGCTTTATATCTGGTATTCTGAGCTGTACATAAAGGATTATAGTGCTCATCCCCCCCCCCCCTTACTCCGACAGTCTAGGTCACTCTTGGACCTGTGATGCTATATCAGTCTATAACCAGGGGTTAAGGTTAAACAAAACAGAAGATAAACATAGCAAGAAAAGTTGCATCTTAGTGAACATTAATGTTATATTCATAAGGTCATTGGGAGAGTAACTAAGCCAGAACTGGATGCTCCCATAGTGAATAAAACCGTACTAAACATATTACAATATAATAGATATGTCAACAGATACAACCATTATGAACTGTAGGGTTAACATGACTATTTGACAGAGGTTTGTCATATTTAATTTGTGCCATTGATATCTAAAATAGGGAATTTTAGTTTGCATTAGAAGCAGATGAAGGTAATTCAAGGGACTCTACTCTGTGTTACGTCCATGATGCCATCTAGTGTCTAGGAAGAAGAGAACAATTGTGGAAATATGTGGGCAAGTGGAGTCTGTCAAAATAATATGTGAAGGAGATTAAGTGCGGTATTATAAAAGTTGTTGGCGCCCAGTTTAGCAATTATTGGGGTGGTATATAGGACTCAAAAGTCAATAAGCTCTTTGGTAAAGAGATATGTATTGACGCATAGAGTGTTTGTTAATGCTCAGTTTTCCACCGTTGCCCCGGCCGCAGACGTCAGAGTCAGAATCTATTAGTAGAAGAGATCTAGAGGTCACTATTTTGTTAGGGCACTCTATATGTTTGTGTGTCTAGTATTTAGATTATGGGATTTGTTCCAGAAGAGTTATGTTATTCTAGTGTGTTTGAAAATCCCCTTTGAAGGTAGGAAGCATGTCACAATAAATAACTGCCAACTCTATTGCATTATAATAACATTTTAAATTGCTCAATATCAGTACCAATGTTTATCGGGTGCCATTGAATTTCAAACATCTGTTAGATACGGTTAACCATATCATAAGTTAGACAGAGATAAACATAAGAACCGTATGGTTAGGTGATTTTAGATAGTACAGGTCTATGCTAACTATTGCTAGGTACAAAAGCATATAGACATAGGTCAACCTTCTGCCAGTACTAAGGCAATGCTGCCATTAATACAGTAATAGTATGAGAATATAGGAATATGTGTCTCTACTTTCCATTAAGTATCAAAATCAGCACATAAGAAAGATTAAAAATACCCCCCATTAAACTTAGTGTGACAATAAAGGAACAATTTACTTATAGCTTTGTGAGACCTTGTTCCGTGTAATCATAAAACAAATTTTTACTTGTAAAGCATAAGGGAAAATGCAGTCCAAACCAAACCTATTCACCCTTCTTATTCATTAAATATGATACACGAATTAGAAAGTAAATAAGTGAGGGAACAGTCAATGCTTATTTCTCGGCATTCTTCCTACCCTCCATTGCCTTGCACAGTATATCAGTATGAGGATACCTCACATATGTTTCAGGCAGGGTTGGATGCTTTAGGGGTAGTCATGATGGGACTTGGCTGAGTGAGTTTACGTTGGGAAATGTCATATGTTATAGTGACCCGGTCTAGGTTAAGAAGTGTTGAGTAGTAGTGTGCAGGTCCACCATCTAGCATGTCCTGAAAATCTCCTGCGTTTCTATTAGAAGATGGCGTCTGAGTTTTATAGAAACCCACCGCTACATGGAAACCTAAGGCTCCGATGTTTCTCCAGTTCGGTAGTTCCGACGTGAGGGGAAGATGTGCGGCTCGTGAGATGTGCCCTCCAATATTATTTAGTAGAAGGTATTCACAACTTTGAGTTATCGAAGAGGGCAACATTGCATGGCAGATGCTTGACTGAATGGCCTCTCCATCCGTCGGCTTGCTGGGTAGTTCATTCTCCCCGTTGTGCAGTGCCAAACCTACCCACTCGATCAAAGGGGGCTGTAAAGGTGTTTCTGTAGGCTTAGCTGGTGCTGCTTTTTCTATAAGGCGTTGTATCTCGTCTTCCAAAGGCAACCTGTCTGCTACTGATTGCATCAAGGCCTCTATTTTGCAGAGGTGACGGTCCAGCTTGTAGGATGAGTCGTTAACCCACATGGCTGTGATTAGTGGCAGTGGTGTAAGATTTTGTGCGATCACGCAGCCTGGTGGTAAAAGCTTGTATAGGAAAGAGATATAGTATTGGTTGAGTATTGGCTAAATACCTCGGAGTTCCATGGGGAGGGGGAAACGCTGCCTGTGAGATTGCTGCCACTACAGGCCTCAGATGTCCTGTTCTGGCTCCGGAATCATAAACACAGCAATTTAGACAGCTGATTTATCAGCAAGTGGTGGGTGATAAATACGATGGAAATCGTAATCTTGATAAGAGCTATGGTTTCTCCAACATAGGTGTGTCCGGTCCACGGCGTCATCCTTACTTGTGGGATATTCTCTTCCCCAACAGGAAATGGCAAAGAGCCCAGCAAAGCTGGTCACATGATCCCTCCTAGGCTCCGCCTACCCCAGTCATTCTCTTTGCCGTTGTACAGGCAACATCTCCACGGAGATGGCTTAGAGTTTTTTAGTGTTTAACTGTAGTTTTTATTATTCAATCAAGAGTTTGTTATTTTAAAATAGTGCTGGTATGTACTATTTACTCTGAAACAGAAAAGAGATGAAGATTTCTGTTTGTATGAGGAAAATGATTTTAGCAACCGTTACTAAAATCCATGGCTGTTCCACACAGGACTGTTGAGAGGAATTAACTTCAGTTGGGGGAACAGTGAGCAGTCTCTTGCTGCTTGAGGTATGACACATTCTAACAAGACGATGTAATGCTGGAAGCTGTCATTTTCCCTATGGGATCCGGTAAGCCATGTTTATTAAGATAGTAAATAAGGGCTTCACAAGGGCTTATTAAGACTGTAGACTTTTTCTGGGCTAAATCGATTCATTATTAACACATATTTAGCCTTGAGGAATCATTTAATCTGGGTATTTTGATAAGATTATATCGGCAGGCACTGTTTTAGACACCTTATTCTTAGGGGCTTTCCCAAATCATAGGCAGAGCCTCATTTTCGCGCCGGTGTTGCGCACTTGTTTTTGAGAGGCATGACATGCAGTCGCATGTGTGAGGAGCTCTGATACATAGAAAAGACTTTCTGAAGGCGTCATTTGGTATCGTATTCCCCTTTGGGCTTGGTTGGGTCTCAGCAAAGCAGATACCAGGGACTGTAAAGGGGTTAAAGTTAAAAACGGCTCCGGTTCCGTTATTTTAAGGGTTAAAGCTTCCAAATTTGGTGTGCAATACTTTTAAGGCTTTAAGACACTGTGGTGAAATTTTGGTGAATTTTGAACAATTCCTTCATATTTTTTCGCAATTGCAGTAATAAAGTGTGTTCAGTTTAAAATTTAAAGTGACAGTAACGGTTTTATTTTAAAACGTTTTTTTTACTTTGTTATCAAGTTTATGCCTGTTTAACATGTCTGAACTACCAGATAGACTGTGTTCTGAATGTGGGGAAGCCAGAGTTCCTTCTCATTTAAATAAATGTGATTTATGTGACAATGACAATGATGCCCAAGATGATTCCTCAAGTGAGGGGAGTAAGCATGGTACTGCATCATTCCCTCCTTCGTCTACACGAGTCTTGCCCACTCAGGAGGCCCCTAGTACATCTAGCGCGCCAATACTCCTTACTATGCAACAATTAACGGCTGTAATGGATAATTCTGTCAAAAACATTTTAGCCAAAATGCACACTTATCAGCGTAAGCGCGACTGCTCTGTTTTAGATACTGAAGAGCATGACGACGCTGATAATAATGGTTCTGAAGGGCCCCTAAACCAGTCTGATGGGGCCAGGGAGGTTTTGTCTGAGGGAGAAATTACTGATTCAGGGAACATTTCTCAACAAGCTGAACCTGATGTGATTACGTTTAAATTTAAGTTGGAACATCTCCGCATTCTGCTTAAGGAGGTATTATCCACTCTGGATGATTGTGACAAGTTGGTCATCCCAGAGAAACTATGTAAAATGGACAAGTTCCTAGAGGTCCCGGGGCTCCCAGAAGCTTTTCCTATACCTAAGCGGGTGGTGGACATTGTAAATAAAGAATGGGAAAGGCCCGGTATTCCTTTCGTCCCTCCCCCCATATTTAAAAAATTGTTTCCTATGGTCGACCCCAGAAAGGACTTATGGCAGACAGTCCCCAAGGTCGAGGGAGCGGTTTCTGGTTCGATGAGCTGGTAAAGGCGGTCGATAGTGATTCTCCTCCTTATGAGGAGATTATGGACAGAATCAATGCTCTCAAATTGGCTAATTCTTTCACCCTAGACGCCACTTTGCAATTGGCTAGGTTAGCGGCTAAGAATTATGGGTTTGCTATTGTGGCGCGCAGAGCGCTTTGGTTGAAATCTTGGTCAGCTGATGCGTCTTCCAAGAACAAGCTACTTAACATTCCTTTCAAGGGGAAAACGCTGTTTGGCCCTGACTTGAAAGAGATTATCTCTGATATCACTGGGGGTAAGGGCCACGCCCTTCCTCAGGATCGGCCTTTCAAGGCCAAAAATAAACCTAATTTTCGTCCCTTTCGTAGAAACGGACCAGACCAAAGTGCTACGTCCTCTAAGCAAGAGGGTAATACTTCTCAAGCCAAGCCAGCTTGGAGACCAATGCAAGGCTGGAACAAGGGAAAGCAGGCCAAGAAACCTGCCACTGCTACCAAGACAGCATGAAATGTTGGCCCCCGATCCGGGACCGGATCTGGTGGGGGGCAGACTCTCTCTCTTCGCTCAGGCTTGGGCAAGAGATGTTCTGGATCCTTGGGCGCTAGAAATAGTCTCCCAAGGTTATCTTCTGGAATTCAAGGGGCTTCCCCCAAGGGGGAGGTTCCACAGGTCTCAGTTGTCTTCAGACCACATAAAAAGACAGGCATTCTTACGTTGTGTAGAAGACCTGTTAAAAATGGGAGTGATTCATCCTGTTCCATTAGGAGAACAAGGGATGGGGTTCTACTCCAATCTGTTCATAGTTCCCAAAAAAGAGGGAACGTTCAGACCAATCTTAGATCTCAAGATCTTAAACAAGTTTCTCAAGGTTCCATCGTTCAAAATGGAAACCATTCGAACAATTCTTCCTTCCATCCAGGAAGGTCAATTCATGACCACGGTGGATTTAAAGGATGCGTATCTACATATTCCTATCCACAAGGAACATCATCGGTTCCTAAGGTTCGCATTCCTGGACAAGCATTACCAGTTCGTGGCGCTTCCTTTCGGATTAGCCACTGCTCCAAGGATTTTCACAAAGGTACTAGGGTCCCTTCTAGCTGTGCTAAGACCAAGGGGCATTGCTGTAGTACCTTACTTGGACGACATTCTGATTCAAGCGTCGTCCCTTCCTCAAGCAAAGGCTCACACGGACATCGTCCTGGCCTTTCTCAGATCTCATGGATGGAAAGTGAACGTGGAAAAGAGTTCTCTATCTCCGTCAACAAGGGTTCCCTTCTTGGGAACAATAATAGACTCCTTAGAAATGAGGATTTTTCTGACAGAGGCCAGAAAAACAAAACTTCTAGACTCTTGTCGGATACTTCATTCCGTTCCTCTTCCTTCCATAGCGCAGTGCATGGAAGTGATAGGTTTGATGGTAGCGGCAATGGACATAGTTCCTTTTGCGCGCATTCATCTAAGACCATTACAACTGTGCATGCTCAGTCAGTGGAATGGGGACTATACAAACTTGTCTCCGAGGATACAAGTAAATCAGAGGACCAGAGACTCACTCCGTTGGTGGCTGTCCCTGGACAACCTGTCACAAGGGATGACCTTCCGCAGACCAGAGTGGGTCATTGTCACGACCGACGCCAGTCTGATGGGCTGGGGCGCGGTCTGGGGATCCCTGAAAGCTCAGGGTCTTTGGTCTCGGGAAGAATCTCTTCTACCGATAAATATTCTGGAACTGAGAGCGATATTCAATGCTCTCAAGGCTTGGCCTCAGCTAGCGAGGGCCAAGTTCATACGGTTTCAATCAGACAACATGACAACTGTTGCGTACATCAACCATCAGGGGGGAACAAGGAGTTCCCTGGCGATGGAAGAAGTGACCAAAATCATTCTATGGGCGGAGTCTCACTCCTGCCACCTGTCTGCTATCCACATCCCAGGAGTGGAAAATTGGGAAGCGGATTTTCTGAGTCGTCAGACATTGCATCCGGGGGAGTGGGAACTCCATCCGGAAATCTTTGCCCAAGTCACTCAACTGTGGGGCATTCCAGACATGGATCTGATGGCCTCTCGTCAGAACTTCAAAGTTCCTTGCTACGGGTCCAGATCCAGGGATCCCAAGGCGGCTCTAGTGGATGCACTAGTAGCACCTTGGACCTTCAAACTAGCTTATGTATTCCCGCCGTTTCCTCTCATCCCCAGGCTGGTAGCCAGGATCAATCAGGAAAGGGCGTCGGTGATCTTGATAGCTCCTGCGTGGCCACGCAGGACTTGGTATGCAGATCTGGTGAATATGTCATCGGCTCCACCATGGAAGCTACCTTTGAGACGAGACCTTCTTGTTCAAGGTCCGTTCGAACATCCGAATCTGGTCTCACTCCAGCTGACTGCTTGGAGATTGAACGCTTGATCTTATCGAAGCGAGGGTTCTCAGATTCTGTTATCGATACTCTTGTTCAGGCCAGAAAGCCTGTAACTAGAAAGATTTACCACAAAATTTGGAAAAAATATATCTGTTGGTGTGAATCTAAAGGATTCCCTTGGGACAAGGTTAAGATTCCTAAGATTCTATCCTTCCTTCAAGAAGGATTGGAAAAAGGATTATCTGCAAGTTCCCTGAAGGGACAGATTTCTGCCTTGTCTGTGTTACTTCACAAAAAGCTGGCAGCTGTGCCAGATGTTCAAGCCTTTGTTCAGGCTCTGGTTAGAATCAAGCCTGTTTACAAACCTTTGACTCCTCCTTGGAGTCTCAACTTAGTTCTTTCAGTTCTTCAGGGGGTTCCGTTTGAACCCTTACATTCCGTTGATATTAAGTTATTATCTTGGAAAGTTTTGTTTTTGGTTGCAATTTCTTCTGCTAGAAGAGTTTCAGAATTATCTGCTCTGCAGTGTTCTCCTCCTTATCTGGTGTTCCATGCAGATAAGGTGGTTTTACGTACTAAACCTGGTTTTCTTCCAAAAGTTGTTTCTAACAAAAACATTAACCAGGAGATTATCGTACCTTCTCTGTGTCCGAAACCAGTTTCGAAGAAGGAACGTTTGTTGCACAATTTGGATGTTGTTCGCGCTCTAAAATTCTATTTAGATGCTACAAAGGATTTTAGACAAACATCTTCCTTGTTTGTTGTTTATTCCGGTAAAAGGAGAGGTCAAAAAGCAACTTCTACCTCTCTCTCTTTTTGGATTAAAAGCATCATCAGATTGGCTTACGAGACTGCCGGACGGCAGCCTCCCGAAAGAATCACAGCTCATTCCACTAGGGCTGTGGCTTCCACATGGGCCTTCAAGAACGAGGCTTCTGTTGATCAGATATGTAGGGCAGCGACTTGGTCTTCACTGCACACTTTTACCAAATTTTACAAGTTTGATACTTTTGCTTCTTCTGAGGCTATTTTTGGGAGAAAGGTTTTGCAAGCCGTGGTGCCTTCCATCTAGGTGACCTGATTTGCTCCCTCCCATCATCCGTGTCCTAAAGCTTTGGTATTGGTTCCCACAAGTAAGGATGACGCCGTGGACCGGACACACCTATGTTGGAGAAAACAGAATTTATGTTTACCTGATAAATTACTTTCTCCAACGGTGTGTCCGGTCCACGGCCCGCCCTGGTTTTTTAATCAGGTCTGATAATTTATTTTCTTTAACTACAGTCACCACGGTATCATATGGTTTCTCCTATGCAAATATTCCTCCTTAACGTCGGTCGAATGACTGGGGTAGGCGGAGCCTAGGAGGGATCATGTGACCAGCTTTGCTGGGCTCTTTGCCATTTCCTGTTGGGGAAGAGAATATCCCACAAGTAAGGATGACGCCGTGGACCGGACACACCGTTGGAGAAAGTAATTTATCAGGTAAACATAAATTCTGTTTTTGTAGCAATAATCGGCAGATTACTGTTTTTTTTCTCTGGAGCTCAAGAAGGATGCGGCCGCTCAAAGCTGATACTTAGACATATCCCCACACACACACACACACACACACACACACACAATATGTTTTTCTGTCTTAAATCGGTTAAATAGTTCTTTGGAAAAAAAAAAGGCCAGATTTCTGGATATATTGGGTTACAGCAGTTTCAGTTGGTGTCGCACCATTACTTGCAAAGTGCATAGCTGAAAGGAAAATAAAAAATATGCTTTCAGCATAGGCTAAAGTAGTAAAATGTGTTTAAGCTTTTAGTATATTTTTAACTTAAAAAAAATAATTGTCTACCAATAATTTGACAAGCAAGAGGAACTGGTATTAGGAAAAGTTAGCGTAGGTTGTATGCATCCCTGAACAGAAGAGTCTTTAGGGAGTGCTTGAATCTTTCAAAACTAGGGGAGAGTCTTGTGGAGCGAGGCATAGAGATCCCCAAAATGGGAGCCAGTCTGGAGAAGTCCTATATGTGAGGAGGTAACAAGCGATGAGGAGAGTAGGTGGTCGTGAGCAGAGCGAAGGGGACGGGAGGGAGAGTGTCTGGAGACAAGGTCTGAGATATAGAGTGGAGCAGTGCAGCTGAGAACTTTGTATGTCAGAGTCAGAATTTTGTGTTTAATCCTGGAGGCAAGAGGAAGCCAGTGAAGGGATTGGCAGAGAGGTGCAGCAGATGAAGAGTGACGTGTAAGGATGATGAGCCTGGCAGAGGCATTCATTATGAATTGTAAAGGAGCTAGATGGCAGCTAGGGACACCAGAGAGGACGGAGTTGCAGTATTCAAGGCGGGAAAGGATGAGAGAGTGGATTAAAATCTTAGTTGTGTCTTGTGTACGGAAATGTCTAATTTTAGAGATGTTTCTAAAATGGAAGCGGCAGGATTTAACCAAGGCCTGAATGTGAGGAGTGAAAGAAAGATCTGAGTCAAGTATGACCCCAAGACATCGGGCATGCGGGGTAGGAGTAATGATGGAGTTGTTGACAGTTATAGAGAGATTGGGGGTGGAGATTTTCGAAGAAAGGGCGGGGGGATAAGGAGCTCAGTTCTGGAGAGATTTAGCTTAAGTTAGTGAGAGGACATCCATGAAGAGATGTTAGAAAGAGGAAATTAATTGGATGTGTTACTGTATCTAAATACAGGTACATTTTCCCAAATTCAGAATTCCAAAATCCAAACTTATTCTAAAACCCAAACTTTTCAGTAAAATTTATTTATTTTTTTTATCAAAAATGACTATTTCCCCTCCCTGTAAGTCACAAAAGTATTAAAACAATTATAGAAAACTATGTTTAGTTACATGTATAAGCTGTATTATGAAATTTAAATATTACTTAAATTACATAATATATTGTTGTTTGCACTTGGTGTTCAGCCATCTCCCAACTGTCCCATTTTAAAGATGCAAATATTTCAAAATCCAAACTATTCCGAAATCTAAACCTTTTCTGGTCTTATGCAGTTTGGATAAAGGGTTTTTAAGTGTACCTTTTTATTCTCTTATGATGATAGGTCAAAAGATTGTATGTATATTAACATGAACATACTGATTTTTTTTTCCATGTGTGCCTTGCTTGGCACAACATTTTTGATATGTGAATATGCCTCTCATAGTGGTTTTAGGGTCAATCCCCTTTCTCTCTTCAAGTAGATTTAGTGCTTGGCTGTACATAGGGTCAACCAAGCAGAAGCAGATGTGGAAGGGGTGGGGGAGATTCTTCAACTCCACCTTCATTATGGTGTATATATAAAAAAAAAAAAATTACAAAATCTTTTCTTTCCTAAGATATGGTGAGTACACGGAATCATCAATTACTAGTGGGAATATCACTCCTGGCCAGCAGGAGGCGGCAAAGAGCACCACAGCAAAGCTGCTATATATGTCACTTCCCTTACCCATAACCCCCAGTCATTCTCTTTGCCTGCGGTGCAAGGAGGAGGGGAAGTTTTGGTGTCTGACCTACAATCAAGATTGTTTTATTTTAAAGCAGAGTAGGTTTGCTCTGATCATTCTAAAGGGTCTAGTCTTAGCCCAAGTCAGTCTATTCAGTAAGGCAATGGTGGCTTTTAAGCAATTAGGAACTTGTGGGGTACAATCCTCACTGCGTTTTCCCAAAACATTTTGCTGCCCTATTTAGATAGCCTGAGTAAGTTTTCTTAGTCTTTCTGTATTTCCAAAGGTCCATGTGAGGGATGGCATCCTCTCAAACCAGGTGAGCTGTCCTGCTGCCGGACAGATAAATATTGAGGTAAGTGCCAGTTTTATTTTTCTATGTAGCAGTGAAAAATGTGGCACTTATTCAGCTGAAATGCTGCAGGGATGTTTTTTATTATTCCTGTCAGGGTGCAGTTTTTTTTTGCAGTTTTTGCAGGCACTGTTAGTGTGAGGAGTTATTTATTTTATTGATGGCTCAGTGAGGATCCATTTTTAGTAACAGATTATTTACTTTTTTGGGGGGTTTTTATTGTTTGTTTTTAAGCCTGTTTTTCAAGAAAGTTGTTTAAAAAAAATGCTTTTTTCTCAGCTGTAGGACCGCCCCTTTTAGGGAGGTTCTGATTCTGTGATGTCAGTTTTTTTGGCACTTTTTTTCACTTCCTGTAAGAGTGAGGTGCCCATATTTCAGATGGCTCTGCTGTTTAGAAGGCTTCTTGCTGTTTTTGCTTCTCTGGAAATCCGGTTTGTAAACGGGATAGTTTTATTCCTCAGTTTGCTGTGGGTTGCAAGACAGGTAGGACACCTCAGTAATTCTGCTGAGGTGTAGAGTGTTGCCTGGGGTATGTTTTCTTGATTTGGTAAATTTAAAGGGAACATTTATTTAAGAACTTTTTTCGTTCTGTATTATATCCTTTGTTAAAAGATATTTTTTTTAAAAAGTTAACTTTTTATTTTTTTTATTTTAATTTGCTTCTTTTTGTATTATGGATCCGGAGGCTGTGCAGGATGTTACCTGTAGTTTAGGTTTTGATGCCCAGGTGGAACCCCCAGTACCTTTTTGTTCTTTATGTATTGAAAGAACTTTAGCTTATAGAAATAGACTTTTTGACCCTGAGCCATCATTAGCTAAGGCGGATGCTGTTCAGGAGCCTCCTGTATCAGATGTGCCGCAGATTTCTCCTCAAGCGTCCTAATCCTATTCATCTGCACCTGCAGTGCCCTGCGTTTCCTCTCATGCGCCATCAAGTTATTTTGTAAGATATTGCTGCCCAGGTATCTTCTGCGGTATCTGAGGCGCTGTCTGATTTTTCCCATGTTGCATTTAAAGAAACAGTAAGTAAGGTTTCTGATCCTGAAGTGGCTAATAAAAGTATTTCCTCTCAGAGTCTGAGGATGAAGATTCTTCGGGTGCATCTGAGGGTGAAATTTCGGATTCAGGCAGTATAATTCCTTCTACTAATGCTGAAGTTGTGTGGAAGGCTTGCTCAACTAAGAAGTAGTTTAAACATTTATTTTTTCTGTACCTCTGATTTCGCAAATGCTATTAAATGTACAGATTGGTTTGAACTTTGTCTCCAAGGATGTTGCTGTTAAGGCACTGCCACAGCTTTCTCCTTTTATGTCCCAAGCCTATATGGCGTCGCATGCAGTGCCCTGTGGTTCCTCTCAGTCTCCTGGAGGAGTGTATTTGCTTACAGAAGTTGCAAGTTCAGGTATCTTCTGCGGTATCTGTGGCTTGGTTTGTTTTCCTTTACTTCAGGGAAAAGGCAAGAGGACATTTTAAGTCTCAGATAAGAGGGTTTCTGTTCCACATGCTGCTACGCTGGTTTTTCGTCTTCCAAGTTAGTGAGGAGGATTCGCCGGTAGTTTCTGAGGCTGAATTCTTAGATCTGGACAGTATAATTTCTTCATCTGTTACTGAAGTGGTATCCTTCAGTTGTTTGCTTCAAAGCCTCTTATATTGTCAGGAGGTCTTGGCTGACTGGATGACACCGATCCCTATCGTTGTCTTTCCTTCTGAGTTTTGTGAACTTTATCAGTTCTATATTTTTCTTTCCTCTCTGGAAGGGTTCTAGACATGCTGTGAGATGTTCACAGGATTGTTCTAGAGAATCTGGGGATATTTCTCCGTGTCTCGCGTCCTTTTTAGGATTTCCTGTCACTATCTCTCTTGAAATGCACTGTGTCTTTAGTAGAAGGGAACTTTCTACTTTTAATCAGAGAACTTAGATCTCTGCGGAGATAATCTAGTTTTCTTTCTGACATAGGTAAGAAGCTGGAGGTTAAAATTGTTCATTTAGAGCAATATCTTGTCTTATTAGACTTGCTGTACTAGCCGCCTGGTATTGTGGCTGAAATCTATGGTCATCTGAGAAGCCTACCTGTGTTTTAGTGGTATAGCCTAGGCTTTATAGTTCTGCAGTTGCAGATTCAATTATTTCTGTTTTCTCCAAATACACACTTCTAGTGTCTCATTTTAAGGATGAGACTTTGTTTGGGTCATGCCTTTTTGAGTCCAATCTAAGTTTTCCTCTCAGGGGCAGATTTCTCTTTCTAGAGTATCTTCAATCCAAGTAGGATGAGAGGCATTCCTTGAACTGGATTCAGGGTCTTCATCTCTGGGAATGACAGTTCCAGTCCCAGTTTGGGAACGGATATAGGTATTTACCTCATATATTTCAGATTATATCCTTCAACGTAGTATCCTTTTTCCTTTGGTTCTATTGGGCCTGATCATAATGAACTTAGACCTGAGAGATTTATTGTTTCCTTAATCAGAATCTTCTCTAGTTTTCTTAGTTTGCACCATCCAAGCAGACCTTTAGGTCTTGGAATATTGCAAGTGTGTTTTTCTGGACAATATATAGTTCAGGTATCATCCTGACTTCGAGCTAACTCTCTTTTAAGAGATCTTGTCCAATCTTCTTTTCCAGGGATGGGAAATGAATTTGGAGAAGAGTTCCCTTGTTCTAGCCACAAGGGTAATTTATTTGGGACTACTTCCACAATACCTGAATGCACCCAATTTCGTTTGATCTCGGAAGTTATGCAGGGTCAGGTCTGGTCAGTACCTGGATGAGAGACCGCCTGGGAACACCAGGTGTGGTGTGCTTGGACCTTATTTGATTCTTTATCTAGGAGATGTCTTTCAGAGGTCAAAAAATCAAGGATTTATTCCTTTTCCCCACTTTGCAGTCTTCTGTCCAGCCAACAGTATGCTCTAGTGGCCGGTGGATAGCTTAGCCACCTTGCAACCAGGAGGTTGGGAGTTTGGATTTAGCTGCAGTTGATATTTCTTCTCTTTTCTGCGACCCTGTGTATGGAGGGAATTGGCCTGATGGTATTCCATGGACATCATTCCTTTTGCTATTTTCCATGACATGGAGAACTTTTGGATCTGTCTTAAAGGATAGATTTAGATCAGATGACAAGAGACATTCTTCCATAGTATTTTTTCAGGAGTATCTATCTCTGGGCGCGTGCTTCTGGAGATATTCCTGGGTGATGTGACCACGGATGCCAATCTGCTGGGCTGGTAAGCTGTCTGGGTCTTGTTTAAGGATTATGGACTCTGAAGTGTCTGCTCTCCTCTAAACATCTTGGAGTTGAGGGCAAATCACAATGCTCTGATGACTTGACCTCAGTCGACCCTAGTTTGGCTCCAGTCGGACAATATCACCTCAAGGGTTTATATCAACCATTAGGGAGGAGCTAGGGTTTCCTTAGCCATGTAGTAGGTGACTTAGATTGTTCAGTGGAAGGAAGCTCACATTTCTCCAACATAGGTGTGTCCGGTCCACGGCGTCATCCTTACTTGTGGGATATTCTCTTCCCCAACAGGAAATGGCAAAGAGCCCAGCAAAGCTGGTCACATGATCCCTCCTAGGCTCCGCCTACCCCAGTCATTCTCTTTGCCGTTGTACAGGCAACATCTCCACGGAGATGGCTTAGAGTTTTTTAGTGTTTAACTGTAGTTTTTTATTATTCAATCAAGAGTTTGTTATTTTGAAATAGTGCTGGTATGTACTATTTACTCAGAAACAGAAAAGAGATGAAGATTTCTGTTTGTATGAGGAAAATGATTTTAGCAACCGTAACTAAAATCCATGGCTGTTCCACACAGGACTGTTGAGAGCAATTAACTTCAGTTGGGGGAACAGTGTGCAGTCTCTTGCTGCTTGAGGTATGACACATTCTAACAAGACGATGTAATGCTGGAAGCTGTCATTTTCCCTATGGGATCCGGTAAGCCATGTTTATTACGATCGTAAATAAGGGCTACACAAGGGCTTATTTAGACTGTAGACTTTTCTGGGCTAAATCGATTCATTATTAACACATATTTAGCCTTGAGGAATCATTTTATCTGGGTATTTTGATATAATAATATCGGCAGGCACTGTATTAGACACCTTATTTCTTAGGGGCTTTCCCAAAGCATAAGCAGAGTCTCATTTTCGCGCCGGTGTGGCGCACTTGTTTTTGAGAGGCATGGCATGCAGTCGCATGTGAGAGGAGCTCTGATACTTAGAAAAGACTTTCTGAAGGCGTCATTTGGTATCGTATTCCCCTTTGGGTTTGGTTGGGTCTCAGCAAAGCAGATACCAGGGACTGTAAAGGGGTTAAAGCTTAAAACGGCTCCGGTTCCGTTATTTTAAGGGTTAAAGCTTCCAAATTTGGTGTGCAATATTTTTAAGGCTTTAAGACACTGTGGTGAAAATTTGGTGAATTTTGAACAATTCCTTCATGTTTTTTCGCAATTGCAGTAATAAAGTGTGTTCAGTTTAAAATTTAAAGTGACAGTAACGGTTTTATTTTAAAACGTTTTTTGTACTTTCTTATCAAGTTTATGCCTGTTTAACATGTCTGAACTACCAGATAGACTGTGTTCTGAATGTGGGGAAGCCAGAATTCCTATTCATTTAAATAAATGTGATTTATGTGATAATGACAATGATGCCCAAGATGATTCCTCAAGTGAGGGGAGTAAGCATGGTACTGCATCATTCCCTCCTTCGTCTACACGAGTCTTGCCCACTCAGGAGGCCCCTAGTACATCTAGCGCGCCAATTCTCCTTACTATGCAACAATTAACGGCTGTAATGGATAATTCTGTCAAAAACATTTTAGCCAAAATGAACCCTTGTCAGCGTAAGCGTGGCTGCTCTGTTTTAGTTACTGAAGAGCATGACGACGCTGATATTAATATCTCTGAAGGGCCCCTAACCCAATCTGAGGGGGCCAGGGAGGTTTTGTCTGAGGGAGAAATTACTGATTCAGGGAACATTTCTCATCAGGCTGAATCTGATGTGATTACATTTAAATTTAAGTTGGAACATCTCCGCATTTTGCTTAAGGAGGTATTATCCACTCTGGATGATTGTGAAAAGTTGGTCATCCCAGAGAAACTATGTAAAATGGACAAGTTCCTAGAGGTGCCGGGGCTTCCAGAAGCTTTTCCTATACCCAAGCGGGTGGCGGACATTGTTAATAAAGAATGGGAAAGGCCCGGTATTCCTTTCGTCCCTCCCCCCATATTTAAAAAATTGTTTCCTATGGTCGACCCCAGAAAGGACTTATGGCAGTCAGTCCCCAAGGTCGAGGGAGCGGTTTCTACTTTAAACAAACGCACCACTATACCCATAGAGGATAGTTGTGCTTTCAAAGATCCTATGGATAAAAAATTAGAAGGTTTGCTTAAAAAGATGTTTGTTCAGCAAGGTTACCTTCTACAACCCATTTCATGCATTGTCCCTGTCACTACAGCTGCATATTTCTGGTTTGATGAACTGATAAAGGTGCTCGATAGTGATTCTCCTCCTTATGAGGAGATTATGGACAGAATCAATGCTCTCAAATTGGCTAATTCTTTCACTCTAGACGCCACTTTGCAATTGGCTAGGTTAGCGGCTAAGAATTCTGGGTTTGCTATTGTGGCGCGCAGAGCGCTTTGGTTGAAATCTTGGTCGGCTGATGCGTCTTCCAAGAACAAGCTACTAAACATTCCTTTCAAGGGGAAAACGCTGTTTGGCCCTGACTTGAAAGAAATTATCTCTGATATCACTGGGGGTAAGGGCCACGCCCTTCCTCAGGATCGGCCTTTCAAGGCAAAAAATAGACCTAATTTTCGTCCCTTTCGTAAAAACGGACCAGCCCAAAGTGCTACGTCCTCTAAGCAAGAGGGTAATACTTCTCAAGCCAAGCCAGCTTGGAGACCAATGCAAGGCTGGAACAAGGGAAAGCAGGCCAAGAAACCTGTCACTGCTACCAAGACAGCATGAAATATTGGCCCCCGATCCGGGACCGGATCTGGTGGGGGGCAGACTCTCTCTCTTCGCTCAGGCTTGGGCAAGAGATGTTCTGGATCCTTGGGCGCTAGAAATAGTCTCCCAGGGTTATCTTCTGGAATTCAAGGGACTTCCCCCAAGGGGGAGGTTCCACAGGTCTCAGTTGTCTTCAGACCACATAAAAAGACAGGCGTTCTTACATTGTGTAGAAGACCTGTTAAAAATGGGAGTGATTCACCCTGTTCCATTAAGAGAACAAGGGATGGGGTTCTACTCCAATCTGTTCATAGTTCCCAAAAAAGAGGGAACGTTCAGACCAATCTTAGATCTCAAGATCTTAAACAAATTTCTCAAGGTCCCATCGTTCAAGATGGAAACCATTCGAACTATCCTTCCTTCCATCCAGGAAGGTCAATTCATGACCACGGTGGATTTAAAGGATGCGTATCTACATATTCCTATCCACAAGGAACATCATCGGTTCCTAAGGTTTGCATTCCTGGACAAACATTACCAGTTTGTGGCGCTTCCTTTCGGATTAGCCACTGCTCCAAGGATTTTCACAAAGGTACTAGGGTCCCTTCTAGCGGTGCTAAGGCCAAGGGGCATTGCAGTAGTACCTTACCTGGACGACATTCTGATTCAAGCGTCGTCCCTCCCTCGAGCAAAGGCTCACACGGACATCGTCCTGGCCTTTCTCAGATCTCACGGCTGGAAAGTGAACGTGGAAAAGAGTTCTCTATCCCCGTCTACAAGGGTTCCCTTCTTGGGAACAATTATAGACTCCTCAGAAATGAGGATTTTTCTAACAGAGGCCAGAAAAACAAAACTTCTGGACTCTTGTCGGATACTTCATTCCGTTCCTCTTCCTTCCGTAGCTCAGTGCATGGAAGTGATCGGGTTGATGGTAGCGGCAATGGACATAGTTCCTTTTGCGCGCATTCATCTAAGACCATTACAACTGTGCATGCTCAGTCAGTGGAATGGGGACTATACAGACTTGTCTCCAAAGATACAAGTAAATCAGAGGACCAGAGACTCACTCCGTTGGTGGCTGTCCCTGGACAACCTGTCACGAGGGATGACATTCCGCAGACCAGAGTGGGTCATTGTCACGACCGACGCCAGTCTGATGGGCTGGGGCGCGGTCTGGGGATCCCTGAAAGCTCAGGGTCTTTGGTCTCGGGAAGAATCTCTTCTACCGATAAATATTCTGGAACTGAGAGCGATATTCAATGCTCTCAAGGCTTGGCCTCAGCTAGCGAGGACCAAGTTCATACGGTTTCAATCAGACAACATGACGACTGTTGCGTACATCAACCATCAGGGGGGAACAAGGAGTTCCCTAGCGATGGAAGAAGTGACCAAGATTATTCTATGGGCGGAGTCTCACTCCTGCCACCTGTCTGCTATCCACATCCCGGGAGTGGAAAATTGGGAAGCGGATTTTCTGAGTCGTCAGACATTGCATCCGGGGGAGTGGGAACTCCATCCGGAAATCTTTGCCCAAGTCACTCAACTATGGGGCATTCCAGACATGGATCTGATGGCCTCTCGTCAGAACTTCAAAGTTCCTTGCTACGGGTCCAGATCCAGGGATCCCAAGGCGGCTCTAGTGGATGCACTAGTAGCACCTTGGACCTTCAAACTAGCTTATGTGTTCCCGCCGTTTCCTCTCATCCCCAGGCTGGTAGCCAGGATCAATCAGGAGAGGGCGTCGGTGATCTTGATAGCTCCTGCGTGGCCACGCAGGACTTGGTATGCAGATCTGGTGAATATGTCATCGGCTCCACCTTGGAAGCTACCTTTGAGACGAGACCTTCTTGTTCAGGGTCCGTTCGAACATCCGAATCTGGTTTCACTCCAGCTGACTGCTTGGAGATTGAACGCTTGATTTTATCGAAGCGAGGTTTCTCAGATTCTGTTATCGATACTCTTGTTCAGGCCAGAAAGCCTGTAACTAGAAAGATTTACCACAAAATTTGGAAAAAATATATCTGTTGGTGTGAATCTAAAGGATTCCCTTGGGACAAGGTTAAGATTCCTAGGATTCTATCCTTCCTTCAAGAAGGATTGGAAAAAGGATTATCGGCAAGTTCCCTGAAGGGACAGATTTCTGCCTTGTCGGTGTTACTTCACAAAAAACTGGCAGCTGTGCCAGATGTTCAAGCCTTTGTTCAGGCTCTGGTTAGAATCAAGCCTGTTTACAAACCTTTGACTCCTCCTTGGAGTCTCAATTTAGTTCTTTCAGTTCTTCAGGGGGTTCCGTTTGAACCCTTACATTCCGTTGATATTAAGTTATTATCTTGGAAAGTTTTGTTTTTAGTTGCAATTTCTTCTGCTAGAAGAGTTTCAGAATTATCTGCTCTGCAGTGTTCTCCTCCTTATCTGGTGTTCCATGCAGATAAGGTGGTTTTACGTACTAAACCTGGTTTTCTTCCAAAAGTTGTTTCTAACAAAAACATTAACCAGGAGATTATCGTACCTTCTCTGTGTCCGAAACCAGTTTCAAAGAAGGAACGCTTGTTGCACAATTTGGATGTTGTTCGCGCTCTAAAATTCTATTTAGATGCTACAAAGGATTTTAGACAAACATCTTCCTTGTTTGTTGTTTATTCAGGTAAAAGGAGAGGTCAAAAAGCAACTTCTACCTCTCTCTCTTTTTGGATTAAAAGCATCATCAGATTGGCTTACGAGACTGCCGGACGGCAGCCTCCCGAAAGAATCACAGCTCATTCCACTAGGGCTGTGGCTTCCACATGGGCCTTCAAGAACGAGGCTTCTGTTGATCAGATATGTAGGGCAGCGACTTGGTCTTCACTGCACACTTTTACCAAATTTTACAAGTTTGATACTTTTGCTTCTTCTGAGGCTATTTTTGGGAGAAAGGTTTTGCAAGCCGTGGTGCCTTTCATTTAGGTGACCTGATTTGCTCCCTCCCTTCATCCGTGTCCTAAAGCTTTGGTATTGGTTCCCACAAGTAAGGATGACGCCGTGGACCGGACACACCTATGTTGGAGAAAACAGAATTTATGTTTACCTGATAAATTTCTTTCTCCAACGGTGTGTCCGGTCCACGGCCCGCCCTGGTTTTTTAATCAGGTCTGATAATTTATTTTCTTTAACTACAGTCACCACGGTACCATATGGTTTCTCCTATGCAAATATTCCTCCTTAACGTCGGTCGAATGACTGGGGTAGGCGGAGCCTAGGAGGGATCATGTGACCAGCTTTGCTGGGCTCTTTGCCATTTCCTGTTGGGGAAGAGAATATCCCACAAGTAAGGATGACGCCGTGGACCGGACACACCGTTGGAGAAAGAAATTTATCAGGTAAACATAAATTCTGTTTTTCTGTCGATTGTCCACTTTCCAGGGGTGGACAATTGGGAGTCGGACTTCTAAACAGACTGATAATTCTTCCCGGGGAGTGAGCATTTCCATCCGGAAGTGTTCTCTAGGTAGACCCTCACATGGGGGTTTCAGGAGTTGGCTTTTGTAGGCGTTTCGACACAACTCCAAGTTTCAAAGGTACAGTTTATGGTCATGTGATCCACAGACCGTCCTGATAGATGTTCTGACGTTTTTATTGGTTTTCAGTCTTGTATACCTTTTTCATCTGTTCTCTTTCATTCTGTCATTACTTGTATTTTCAGGTGAGAGGGGCAGTGATTTTATTAGCTCCTGCGTGGCCTCGTTCGATCTGTTTTGCAGACCTAGTGGAACTGTCTCTCCACCTTGGAAACTACCTCTGAGGAAGGACTTCTGATTCTTGGTCTTTTCCTTCATCTAAATCGCTGAAGCTGACTGCTTGAAGATTGGACGCTTAGTTTTGTCTAAGCAGAGGTTTTTCTGAATTTTTTATCCTTTCTCCAGGGTCGTCTGGAGAAGGGTTTGTCAGTCAGTACCCTGAAGGGTCAGTTTTCTGCATTGTCTATTTTGCTACATAAGTATCTGGTGGACGTGCCAGATCAGCAATCTTTTTGTCAGGCACTGGTCTACATCAGGCCTGTGTTTAAGTTGGTTGCTCCCCCTTAGGGTTTTACCCTTGTTCTTAAAGTTTTGCAGTAGGCTCTGTTTGATCCTTTACTTTCCATAGATATTAAATAGTTATCTTGGAAGGTTTTGTTTCTCATTGCTATATTTTCTGCTTGGAGAGTCTTGGAGCTCTGTTTTGCAGTGTGATTCTCCATATCTTATCTTAAATGCAGTTAAGGCGGTTATTCGTACTAGTTAGGTTTTCTTCCTAAGTGGTTTCGGATAGATATAGTAATCAGAAAATTGTTGTTCCTTTTCTGTGTCCTTATTTTTCTTCTCATAAGGAACGTTTGTTGCACAACTTTGATGTTGTGCGTGCTTTTATTTTCTATCTACAGGCGACTAAGGATTGTCGCCAGTTTGCTGTTTGTTTCTCTGGGAAACATAAAGGTCAGAAAGCTTCAGCTACTTCTTTTTCTCTTTGGTTGAGTAGTATAATGCGTTTGGTTTATGAGACTGCTGGACAGCAGCCTCCTGTTAGAATTTCAGCTCATTTCACTAGGGCTGTCCATTCTTCTTGGGCTTTCAAGAAGAAAGTTTCTGTAGAACAGATTTGCAAGGCTGCAACTTGGTCCTCTGCATACTTTTTCCAAATTTGATATTTTTGTCTTAGCTGAGGCTTCTTTTGGGAGAAAGGTTCTTCATGCACTGGTGCCTTCTGTTTAGGTTACCTGTCTTGTCCCTCCCTAATCATGTGTATCCTCTAGCTTGGGTATTGGTTCCCACTAGTAATTGATGATTCTGTGGACTCACCATATATTACGAAAGAAAACATTATTTATGCTTACCTGATAAATTTATTTATTTCCGGATATGTGAGTACACTTTATTTTAAGACAGTTATTTTTAACTAAAACCTCAGGCACCTCTACACCTTCGTGTAATCTTCTTTTTCCCTTTTCCCTTTGGCTGAATGACTGGAGGTTATGGGTAAGGGAAGTGACATATATAGCAGCTTGCTGTGGTGCTCTTTGCCTCCTCCTGCTGGCCAGGAGTGATATTCCCACTAGTATTTGATTCAGTGGACTCACCATATCCGGAAATAACTAAATTTATCAAATAAGCATAAATTATGTTTTTATTGTAAATCATTTATAACATAGTATAAAATCTTTTTTTTTTTTTTAGTATTGTAATACAATTGTTTTACTTGTTTGTATAATAATTAATTTTCTTCCTAACTAAATTATTAATATATTAATGTTCTGAACATTTGATTTTTCCTTTTAGGACGAATTCAGATTCTGCATTACATCAAAGTACAATGAACCCAAGTCAGCAAGAAACTTTCTCTGGGAGCTCACAGGACATGCAACAGAAACGAGGTATTGTGATTTTATTCTAGATGATATAGATCACTGTTTTTCTCTTGTTAAGTGTAGTCAGTCCACGGGTCATCCATTACTTATGGGATTATATCTCTCCCCAACAGGAAGTTGCAAGAGGATCACCCAAGCAGAGCTGCTATATAGCTCCTCCCCTCACATGTCATATCCAGTCATTCTCTTGCAAGTCTCAACAAAGGAGGTTGTGAGAGGAGACAGGAGTTTTTTACTCAACCAGTCTTGGAACAAGGGCAAGCAGGCCAGAAAACCTGCTGCTGCCCCTAAGACAGCATGAAGTAAGGGCCCCCTGTCTGGAAACGGATCTAGTGGGGGGCAGACTTTCTCTCTTTGCCCAAGCTTGGGCAAGAGATGTCCAGGATCCCTGGGCGTTGGAGATCATATCTCAGGGAAATCTTCTGGACTTCAAAGCTTCTCCTCCACAAGGGAGATTTCATCTTTCAAGGTTATCAGCAAACCAAATAAAGAAAGAGGCGTTTCTACGCTTTGTACAAGACCTCTTATTAATGGGGGTGATCCACCCAGTTCCGCGGTCGGAACAAGGACAAGGATTTTATTCAAATCTGTTTGTGGTTCCCAAGAAAGAGGGAACCTTCAGACCAATCTTGGACTTAAAGATCCTAAACAAGTTCCTAAGAGTTCCATCATTCAAAATGGAAACTATTCGAACCATCCTACCCATGATCCAAGAGGGTCAGTACATGACCACAGTGGACTTAAAGGATGCCTACCTTCACATACCGATTCACAAGGATCATTATCGGTATCTAAGATTTGCCTTCCTAGACAGGCATTACCAGTTTGTAGCTCTTCCCTTTTGGTTAGCTACGGCCCCAAGAATCTTTACAAAGGTTCTGGGCTCACTTCTGGCAGTACTAAGACCGCGAGGCATAGCGGTGGCTCCGTACCTAAACGACATTCTGATACAAGCGTCAAGTTTTCAAACTGCCAAGTCTCATACAGAGATAGTTCTGGCATTTCTGAGGTCGCATGGGTGGAAGGTGAACGTGGAAAAGAGTTCTCTATTACCACTCACAAGGGTTCCCTTCTTAGGGACTCTTATAGATTCTGTAGAGATGAAAATTTACCTGACGGAGGCCAGGTTATCAAAACGTCTAAATGCTTGCCGTGCCCTTCATTCCATTCCACACCCGTCAGTAGCCCAGTGCATGGAAGTAATCTGCTTAATGGTAGCAGCAATGGACATAGTACCATTTGCGCGTCTGCATCTCAGACCGCTGCATTTATGCATGCTCAGTCAGTGGAATGGGGATTACTCAGATTTGTCCCCTCTAATAAATCTGGATCAAGAGACCAGGGATTCTCTTCTCTGGTGGCTTTCTCGACTCCATCTGTCCAAAGAGATGACCTTTCGCATGCCAGATTGGACGATTGTAACAACAGATGCCAGCCTTCTAGGTTGGGGCGCAGCCTGGAACTCCCTGAAGGCTCAGGGATCGTGGACTCAGGAGGAGAAACTCCTCCCAATAAATATTCTGGAATTAAGAGCGATATTCAATGCTCTTCTAGCTTGGCCTCAGTTGGCAACACTGAGGTTCATCAGATTTCAGTCGGACAATATCACGACTGTGGCTTACATCAACCATCAAGGGGGAACCAGGAGTTCCCTAGCGATGTTGGAAGTATCAAAGATAATTCGCTGGGCAGAGTCCAACCCTTGCCACCTGTCGGCGATCTATATCCCAGGCGTGGAGAACTGGGAGGCGGACTTCCTAAGTCGTCAGACTTTTCATCCGGGGGAGTGGGAACTTCATCCGGAGGTCTTTGCTCAACTAATTCATCGTTGGGGCAAACCGGAACTGGATCTCATGGCTTCTCGACAGAATGCCAAACTTCCTTGCTACGGATCCAGGTCCAGGGACCCGGGAGCGGCGCTGATTGATGCTCTAGCAGCCCCTTGGGGTTTCAACATGGCTTATGTGTTTCCACCATTTCTGCTGCTTCCTCGGCTGATTGCCAAGATCAAACAGGAGAGAGCATCGGTGATTCTGATAGCACCTGCGTGGCCACGCAGGACCTGGTATGCAGATCTAGTGGGCATGTCGTCCTGTCCACCATGGTCTCTACCTCTGAGACAGGACCTTCTAATTCAGGGTCCTTTCAACCATCCAGATCTAATTTCTCTGAGGCTGACTGCATGGAGATTGAACGCTTGATTCTATCAAAGCGTGGCTTCTCGGAGTCAGTTATTGATACCTTAATACAGGCTCGGAAACCTGTTACCAGAAAAATTTACCATAAAATATGGCGTAAATACTTATATTGGTGTGAATCCAAGAGTTACTCATGGAGTAAAGTTAGGATTCCTAGGATTTTGTCCTTTCTACAAGAGGGTTTAGAAAAGGGTTTATCTGCTAGTTCATTAAAGGGACAGATTTCTGCTCTGTCTATTCTGTTACACAAACGTCTGGCAGATGTTCCAGACGTTCAGGCTTTTTGTCAGGCTTTGGCTAGGATTAAGCCTGTGTTTAAGACTGTTGCTCCGCCGTGGAGCTTAAACTTAGTTCTTAAAGTTCTTCAAGGTGTTCCGTTTGAACCCCTCCATTCCATTGATATTAAGCTGTTCTCTTGGAAAGTTCTGTTTTTGATGGCTATTTCCTCGGCTCGAAGAGTCTCTGAGTTATCTGCCCTACACTGTGATTCTCTTTATCTGATTTTCCATTCAGACAAGGTAGTTCTGCGTACTAAACCTGGGTTTTTACCTAAGGTGGTTTCTAACAGGAATATCAATCAAGAGATTGTTGTTCCATCATTATGTCCTAACCCTTCTTCAAAGAAGGAACGACTTTTGCATAATCTGGACGTAGTCCGTGCCCTGAAGTTCTATTTACAGGCAACTAAAGATTTTCGTCAAACTTCTTCCCTGTTTGTCGTTTACGCGGGACAGAGGAGAGGTCAAAAGGCTTTGGCTACCTCTCTCTCCTTTTGGCTTCGTAGCATAATACGTTTAGCCTATGAGACTGCTGGACAGCAGCCTCCTGAAAGAATTACAGCTCATTCCACTAGAGCTGTGGCTTCCACCTGGGCCTTTAAAAATGAGGCCTCTGTTGAACAGATTTGCAAGGCTGCAACTTGGTCTTCACTTCACACTTTTTCAAAATTTTACAAATTTTACACTTTTGCTTCTTCGGAGGCTATTTTTGGGAGAAAGGTGCTTCAGGCAGTGGTTCCTTCCGTTTAAAGTTCCTGCCTTGTCCCTCCCATCATCCGTGTACTTTAGCTTTGGTATTGGTATCCCATAAGTAATAGATGACCCGTGGACTGACTACACTTAACAAGAGAAAACATAATTTATGCTTACCTGATAAATTTATTTCTCTTGTAGTGTAGTCAGTCCACGGCCCGCCCTGTCTTTTAAGGCAGACCTAAATTTTAATTAAACTCCAGTCACCACTGCACCCTATGGTTTCTCCTTTCTCGTCTTGTTTCGGTCGAATGACTGGATATGACATGTGAGGGGAGGAGCTATATAGCAGCTCTGCTTGGGTGATCGTCTTGCAACTTCCTGTTGGGGAGAGATATAATCCCATAAGTAATGGATGACCCGTGGACTGACTTCACTACAAGAGAAATAAATTTATCAGGTAAGCATAAATTATGTTTTTTAAACCTGTCCTCAGACCTCTCTAACAGGCCAGATTTTAAGATTATCTGAACTGGAGCACAGGTGAAATAATAAAGCTGATAAGTAAACATGGTTATTTTAGCTGCTTTCATCCAAGGTAATCCTGAAAATATGGCCTCATAGGGAGGCCTGAGAACAACCAGTGTTATAGATGACTTAGGAAAATAAGCAGAATCAAAATTTATTTTAGTACTAACTTACCATTATGGATGTGGGTTATCTCTACACATTGTATTAGAGAACAGCAGCTTACACCACAAGTGATATGTAAGCCACCTGTGTACCACAAATATGTTTTACCCCTACCGTGCCATGGCTTGAGTGCTAATTGGTTCCTCCTTATCCTCTTTGGATTTTCTCTCCTAGGGCATGAAAACAGCTCTGCTTCTCAGAACTTTGGCATTTGTCTCTCAGTTACTATCCCTGAGGCAGTGTATGAGTTACATGAGCCCCTATATTGTGTGTGTGGCATTTACTGTTTTTGTGAGCTTTGTGCTTCATCTCTATTATTCTACTAAAATATAGATACAGGCATACCCCGCTTTACGGACCTTCACTTTACGGACACTCGCGAGTACGTACATAGCTATTACGGACCCTCTGTTTACGGACACTCGCGAGAACGGACAAAACCGCCCCTGCGCACATGAAACAGTTAGTCTCTATGGTTCAGGAAGAGGTTGCCGCGCGCCAGGAAGATGTGGGGTTTCCGCTCACTGTGTAGAAGCCGCGCACTTTGCAAGTAAAAAAGTGAAGTTAAAAAGTGAATAGTGTATAGAAGATTCCTGCACCTAAATTGCTATTTTATTCCTGCCATAATACTGCACTGTACCACTACTGTACAAGCATTGAGAAGTGAAAAAAAAGTATTGCTTCACTTTAAGTACATTTTCGTTTTACATACATGCTCTGGTCCCATTGTGTACGTAAATGTGGGGTATGCCTGTATCTTTGACGGTGACAAAATGTTAATGTTTTCAAGTGATAAATAGAAGGGGAACACAGGCAAAAAGGAGCCCTGGGAAGAAAGCATGGAAGCACTGTGACATGGCTGCAGTTAATGCTGATGTTAACTCATAACATGCCTGTGCTTACCTTTTATGTCAGACAGGTAAAATAATGTTTTCTTATATAGCATTACAGGGACATAATACTCTTATGCTAAATTACTTGAAACTGATGCAGCATAAGTGTAAAAAGCTAACATGAAAATATCACCTGAGCATCTCTATGTAAAAAGGGAAGATATTTAACCTTAACATTTATTCAGCTCACCAGAGTGAGTGCTGTGTGAACAGTTTGAGTTGCTGTAAAGCTGTAAGTTAAACAAAGGAAAGAAAAGAAAACACAATAGTCAATCAGCTGAGGTCTTGCATTGCTTTGCATTTTAACTTAAATCTTATGAGATTTCACGCTAAACTTCCATAAACTGAATAGGAAAATAACATGACTGTGCCTGCACATGACAGATGCACGCTCCCTTGCTTGTCCTGGGACAAGCATCCTGACTGGCTGCTTAAAGTCTCTTTACAGTGAGATGTGAATACTTAGGAAATTTGGAGGTAAATACTGTCGTCCTTTTTTACATAGATATGTCCAGGTGATTATTTTCTAGTCAGGTTTTTATAGCTATGCTGCAGCACTTTCAAGTGCTTCAACATTTGAGTATTGTGTTGCTTTAACTCTGCCTCCTTGCTCCCCGTTACTACCTCAGGAACTTTAAAATTAAAAGTTACAGTATATTTTTGCCCATCTAAACAATTATATTTATATACATTTTTTGCCAGCCTAATATTAATGGGCTTATTTTGTTTGCAAATGCTAACCTAAAGCTTTACATATTGAGCCTCAGTAATATGATGTCATCAAGTACCACTGGCTGTTTGGTTATGGTTGTGTGACGTGAGATCCTGACCCAGAATCATATATGGTTATTTTAAATGGTGTGTGTGCATAAGGGCCAGTGTCTTGTATGTAGTGAGACACTTTTGAATGATTCCAGAATGAGAGAAAAAAAAAATAGCCACTGTGATGTAAATTGTAAAATACTACGTTTACTGAAAAAGTTCGAGAACCACTGTTCTATAGAATAGATGTTTTCCAAAATATAGTAGAAAATATACAATAAATGGTTCTAAAATAAAACAGGCTTACAAAGGTGTGGCACTCAAAGCTAGGCATTTGCAGTGAAGACTGTCCTCCATAGAGCAGCACATGTGTGCTTTTATTTCTTATTCAGTTATAGTAATGTCAAGTATTATCTAAGTACTTGTATTTTTCCTGTCTGAATCCATTTGGGTGCCACAAAAGAAGAAATACAAACTCAAAATGCTAGATGCACATCAAGATAATTAGGGGCAGAAAATGCACAATAAGGCTACATTTTAAGTATTTTATTTAAGAAGTCATGATTTAGTGTTTTGCTTAACTTCTTTTAATTGAGGTCATACTGTTTAACTATAAAAATATATTAGAAATTGATTGTGATTCAAATGCACTAGAAAATTGTCTAATATTACATTTTTTTTTTTTTTTTTATACATATAAATAGTTTTATTGTTAACTGTTCCTGGAATGGATGAGGATAATTCAGAAGCTGATAAAGCCCTCGGCAAACAAGGATGGGATACAAAAAAGGTATTAGTGTGCTTAGGAACCTGATAAATGTATGTATACAGCTGTTCTGCTGCTTAGTGTACAGAAGTGGCTTTACTGTCCACACTGGTTATGATATGCGTGCGACCTGCATAGAAGCATATATACTTTGTGGTCAGTGCAGGTGTTTGTATGTGTGTATATTTATATATATATATATATATGTATATATATGTATATATATGTATATATGTATATGTATATATATGTATATATGTATATGTATATATATGTATATATGTATATGTATATATATGTATATATATGTATATGTATATATATGTATGTATGTATATATGTATATATATATATATATATGTATGTATATATGTATATATATATGTATATATATGTATATATATATATATATATATATGTATATATATGTGTGTATATATATATATAATGTACAGATATTTAAATTTTTACTACACAGGTCTTCAGTTATCTATGAATACGCTAGCAATGCAAACATATCCTAATGTCCTATTCTCTATGAATTATTATATTTTACCGTAGAATGCTTTTTTCACCTATATTTTGTCTGAAATACCGGGTGATTGAGATGGTCAAAAAGTCAAATTAGACATGGCAGTTTCATGACATTTGTCATGTGATGCGTGATAACCGATCTCACATGTATTTTCTGTTTATCTCCAATATATAAGGAAGATTAGCCTGTCTTTATAGTCAGTGTATAGAATTATGTTTAATGCCATAGAGTTGCACATACCAAATGGTACAACTGAAAGGCTAAAGAATGTTTTATGTCTTTACTTTCTATGGAAATAATTTAGAACAGTGGTCAGCAGCCTATGGTCATGTTCCGTGTGTAGCCCTCTGAGTTATTTTTAATGGCACATGGGGTGGTACACGGATAACTGACATTGTCTTTGCCACCAAGCCCACTGTCACCCTCCTCTTCAAATACAGGCACCATGCACAGTTCTGGAGAAACTTCAAACTACACGCTAGGGAACACAGCAGCAGACTTCACCTCTGCTGTCTAAGGGGAAATTAAAGGGAAAGTCTACTCAATAATTGTTATTGTTTTATAAGATAGATAATCCATTTTTTCTTCATAAATGGAAAGAGTCCACAGCTGCATTCATTACTTTTGGGAAATAAGAACCTGGCCACCAGAAGAAGGCAAAGACACCCCAGCCAAAGGCTTAAATACTCCTCCCACTTCCCTCATCCCCCAGTCATTCTTTGCCTTTCGTCCTAGAAGTTTGGCAGAGAAGTGTCAGAAGTTTGTTTTCGTCTCTTATGTAGGGTAGTACTCTTTGACATGGGACGGGAGTTTTAAGTAATCCTGAGAGCTTGCAGCTTTTTAATAACAACAAGCCTAAAAAGCCTGACTCTACTAACAAACTGCTAAACCACTTATGGCATATTATTTGTCTGCTAAGGTTTCCATTTCAAAGGGACTTTATTGAATCTGTTGATTAGATCTATTTTTTGTATACAACATCCACACATTCTATACGGGAATTCATCTGGATATACTAGATATATTTTCAGTTTTATGATACTAGATATATTGTCAGTTTTATAAAATGTTATCCATGTTATGCCTTTTATGAGAGGTTGTGGCACGTTTTCGCTTTTACATACTTTTGGCGCTTGCGCGTCTACAAAGTCCAGATGTTTATTTGCGATTGTGTTCGTGCCCGATTGCCCCAGGCCTCGGCTACAGGAGGGCATGTGCAGTTCCCTGCGGGTGTAACTGTTCCTGAGTGTTGTGCCTTTCGTTACAGGCTGGCTCGCCTTAGTGTTCTACTCAGACACGTTTTTGAGCTGTTTGGGGACCCTATCCTTCTCAGTTATGGGACTCGTCAGTCTCCTCCTTCAAATGGCTTACCTCGTTAGACATGGGGGGATGAAGTAATCTCCTTTAAGTCTTATCAAGATCCTTCCCAGTTTTGTTGGAAGAACAGGGTTTCCTTTAGGCTGGTCCTGCGGATCTTTCTGTTCTTCTTGGGCGTTAACCCTCGGGTTGTCTGTTACTTTATTTTATCCAGTTAGGATGAATTTTATTATTTTTCATACTAGGTTTCCTGCAGGAACTTAAAAATCTCTGGGATCAATACTCGCTGTTTGCTTCTACAGAAGTTGTTCGGGGCACGTTAGTCCCATGTTTGTCTGTTTTTCTTCCTCCCTTTCTGAGGGCAAATTTAGCCAGCTTGGCAGTTATGACCCAGACTGGTCCTGCTTGGGTTCTGTCTCGTGGCTTATTCAGACACGTGGTGCCTATTATACCTTGCTGGTCAGGTTGGGGTGCCGAGTGCTCTTAACATTATTTATGTTCTTGTTATTTGTTTTACAAGTTTCAGCTAAACATTCTCAAGAGGACTTGTGGGTCCGTGTGACTCTCGGGATTGTTTCAGTCCTAAATAGCCGTCTCTCTGGTGACTGGGTCAGTGAATTTTGCTGCGTCACTCTGTTGCTTCCGTTACCCTCGGAACCTAGAGTATTCCTTCCCATATGGTGAGAAAATTAGAGGGTTTAGTGCCTCTCTTCCGCCGGTTGGCAGCACTGTTGCTTTAGGAAATTGTCCTTTTTGGACTTGTTCCTTTAGTGGTTCTCTTCTTTATTAAGACCTTTTGGATTGTCCATTTCTCCTTGTGGATGGGTCGCCTTCCCCAGTGTTGGAAATGCTCTGTATCTCTTTCTTGGGATAGAAGAGGTCCTAGTGGTTTTCCACTCATATGGTTCAGGTATTGCCATCCAGGTGGCATCCAAACCCATGTTTTACTGTCCTCTGACTTTGAATCTGAGGTGATGTGGAGGCTTGATGTTGCTCTGTTCGGGTGATTCGTCCTCACTCTTCTCCTTGTGTCTGGAGCTCGTGGCTAGCTGGCTCAGCATACTAATGCTCTGTGGATACTCTGTACTGTTGCAAACGGAGGGTTGCTAGTTCGATCCCTGGCGAGGTCTACTCAGCCTTTCCTCCTTTCGAGGTTGATAAAATGAGCAGCGCCTTGTGTCCCTTAGGGGTATTAGCCGCACTTTCAAGCACAGTCATGTTAATGTTGCTGGACGCCTGTTAGATCTAGTGTCCTTTTATTGCCCTGGCTCTTTGGAGTGTTGGGCTCCTGCAAGGGGTGGTCTCTTTCCTTTAGGTCGGGACTTGCAAGGGCTTCTTGCTCGTTGTTGTTATTATTATTATTATTCTTTATTTATAAAGCGCCAACAGATTCCGCAGCACTGTCCATAGGTAACAAAGATAAAATGACAGCACAATATGAGACACCAGACAAAATTTAACAAACAAATACAGGGGGAATTGGGAGCCCTGTTCCTGTGGGAACTTACAATCTAGATGGGTAGGAGGGTGAGAAACAGGAGGTGGGGACTGCAACAGTGGGAATGATGTTAGTGTGGAGTTAGATAAGGGCAACTATTAGGCAAGTGGAATTCATTAGTTACTTATCTGGTGATAGGCTTCCCTGAACAAGAAGGTCTTTAGGGAGCGTTTAAAGGAGGAGAGGTTGGGGGAAGTCTGACAGCTCGAGGAAGTGCGTTCCAGATGGTTGGTGCAGCATGAGAGGAGGTGATGGTAGAAGAGGCAAGGAGTTGATCATTGTTGGATCTTAGGGTACGGGCTGGAGTATATTTTTTGATGAGTGAGGACAGGTTTGGGGGGGCTACATTGGTAAGGGCTTTGTAGGTCAGAGTGAGAATTTTGAATTCTGCTGTGAATGGGGAGCCAGTGAAGGGACTTGCAGAGGGGTGCAGCGGATACAGAGCGTCGGATTAGGTGGACTAGCCTAGCAGAGGCATTTAGGATGGATTGAAGGGGGAGAGGCGGGAGAGAGGAAGGCCAGTTAGTAGGTTGTTACAGTAGTCAGGAAATTACTAGGGAATGGATTAGCTGTTTAGTAGTTTCAGCACTCAGAAAAGGACGAATTTTGGAGATATTGCGTAGGTGGTTGCGACAGGATGAAGAGAGCGATTGGATGTGGTGTATAAAGGACAGATTGGAGTCAAGTGAAACTTCTAGGCAGAGGACTTGGGGTGATGGGGAGATAGTGGTGTCACCAACAGTGATAGTAAAGTTAGAAACTGGAGTAGAATTAGTTGGGGGAATTAGAAGAAGCTCAGTCTTGGACATGTTGATTTTTAGGTGGTGAGAGGCCATCCAGGAAGAAATGCCAGATAAGCAGTCGCTGATGTGGGAAAGGACAGAAGGAGAGAGTGCAGGGGTGGATAGGTAGATCTGAGTATCATCAGCATAGAGGTGATAGTTGAAGCCATAGCTACTGATAAGTTTACCCAGTGAGGAAGTATAAATAGAGAAGAGTAGAGGGCCTAGAACAGAGCTTTGAGGTACTCCAACAGACGGAGGCAATGGAGAGAAGTCGCCGCCAGCAAATGAGACAGAAAAGGACCTATTAGAGAAATAAGAGTGGATCCAGGAGAGGGCAATGTCACAGAGCCCAAGGGAGCTGAGAGTCCGTAGGAGGAGGGGATGGTCAACAGTGTCAAAGGCAGCAGACAGGTCAAGTAAGATAAGTATAGAATAGTGGCCGTTCTTTTTTAGCAGAAAGAAGATCGTTAGTATCCTGGGTGAGGGCAGTCTCAGTTGAGTGTTGGGGACGGAAGCCAGATTGCAGGGGCCAAAGCAATGAGTTGGAGGATAGGAAGTGTGTTAGGCGATCGAAAACTAGTTTTTCCAGGACTTTAGAAGCTAGCGGAAGTAGTGATATGGGGCGGTAGTTTGCAGGAGAATTGGGGTTGAGGGAGGGTTTTTTGAGGATGGGGGTGACCTTTGCATGTTTGAAGGATGATGGAAATGAACCAGTAGTAAGGGATCGGTTGAATATGTGAGTACGAGCTGGGGTGAGGGTAGAGTACAGAGAAGGTATTAGATGTGAAGGAATGAGGTCAAGTGGGCAGGTAGTGAGGTGTGAGGAAGATATTAAGGAACTCACTTCATTCTCAGTGTTTGGGGGGAAGGTACTGAGAGTGTTGGAGGGGGTGACCGGGGGCGGAGATGGAAGGTTGCAGTTTTGTGGTGGGATGTTACTTCGGATGGTAAGTGTTTTTTGAAAAAGTAGTCTGCCAAGTCTTGAACACTAAAGTCAGATGAAGGTGGTGGTGCAGGTGGAGAGTGTTGAAAGTTGAGAAGAGACGTCTAGGGTTTGAGGAGTGAGAAGATATGAGAGGAGAGAAGTAGTTTTGCTTGGCTAAGTGAAGGGCAGAGGAGTAAGAATAAAGAATTAACTTATAGTTTAGGAAATCGGGTTCAGGGCGGAATTTCCTCCAGGCACGTTCAGCAGCACAGGATCATTTTTGTAGATAGCGTGTTTGCTGAGAGTGCCTGGGCTGGAGCTGACGACGTGGGGTTTTCCATATTTGTGGAGGAACAAGGGTATCGAATGCAAAGGAGAGAGTATTTTTATAGTGGCTTGTAGCAAGGTCAGGGCAGGATACCGTGGAAGTGTGGGGAAGGCGTTTTTGAAGAAGGTTAAAAATTTGGAGAGGATCCACAGTGTGCAGATTTCTACAGGTGCGGAGGCAGGGGGTAGAAATAGGTTTAGCCTGTACATCGAGATTATATGTGAGCAGATGGTTGTCTGAGATGGGAAATGGGCGACAGGTGACATCAGAAGGGGGGCAGAGGTAGGAGAATACCAGATCAAGAGAGTGTCCATCACGGTGAGTAGGGAATAGGGTGGTTTGTTAGAGACTAAAGGAGTTTGTGAGTGAGAGAAGTTTAGAGGCAGCAGGGGCAGATGGGTTAATCAATGGGGATGTTGAAGTCCCCTAGGATTAGAGCAGGTGTATTTGTAGAGAGAAAGTTAGAAAGCCAGGCAGCAAAGTTGTGGAGGAATTGGGAGGTTGGTCCAGGGGGGCGATAGATAACTGCCACCTTGAGGGAGAGGGGGAAAAAATGCGGATGCAGTGGACTTCAAAGGATGAGATGGATGAGGATGGAGGTGCTGATAGGAGCAGGAGGGGGATAGTAAGATTCCAACACTGCCACCATGTCTCTCTCCTGGCCTAGGTGTGTGGCTAAAGTGGAGACCGCTAGAGTAGCAATGGAAGCAGTGTCAGAGGAAGAAAGCCAGGTTTCAGTGATTGCTAGAAGATTGAAAGCGTTAGAAACAAACAGGTCGTGAACAGTTGTAAGTTTGTTACAGACAGAGCATGCATTCCAGAGGGCACAAGAAAAGAGAGGGGATAAGCGCTGTGGGTTAATGAAGATGAGATTGTTGGAATCACGTGACCTTGAGTTTGTATTGTGGGGGACTGAGCGAGAGTGTAAAAGTGGGGTGATTGCTGCAGGGCCAGGGTTAGGAGAGATGTCACCAGAAGTAAGCAGTAGTAGCAGTGAGAGTATCAGAAGGTGAAAGTGAAACTTGTAGGAGCGCGTATGACTAGACACAGGAGAGTCTAGAGTAGTTCATGAGAGGACAGCATAAGGGATGAGAGAACGAAGGGAGAGATAAGGATAGTGTGGGGATTATTGATGTTATAAGGGCATGCAGTGAGTTTTAGGAAGATGGCAGACAGAGCAGAAAGGACATAGAGAGCATTGTGCTGGTGTATAGTTAGTAAGGATTACCTGTTAGTGGGGTCTGTAGTTTTTATCCAGGTTATTCTGGGGGTTTTTCCCTGGGAGGTCTGTTTTTTATATTAAACGAGGGATTTATGTTCCTGGAAGATTGTTTAATCTAAACATTTATGGGGCCCGGGCTTCTTGTCCTGACCTTCCGGTTTTACTCAGCGTTTTCTCTTTGTGGATCCCGCTGTGGTGTTTTAAGGGGTTCTTCCGTGTTTTTTCAGTGACGTGGCCTTGTGTCCTCTCGGTTCTTCCTACGACTTCCTGTCTTATGGACAGGTGTTTATTGACGCTCACCTCTTCAGGGGGCTTGTTGTCTTCCTTACGGAGGTATGGTTTCCTTTTTAGGGGCCTCTCCTGTGTTCAGGAGGTTGGAACAGATGTTTCAGGGATTGGTCTGCTCTTTGAGTTGTTACTTTCCATCTGGGGAGTTGTTGGCTCCGCATTGAGACTTAGTCGGGTGGCCTTGCTAGATCTCCTTGGGTCTAACGCCTGCTCGATTGTCTTTAGGTTGAAGTGGCTGTGTCCATTCTTCCGCCCTTTTGGGGGCCAGTCTTGAGGTTCCTTTCGGTTCCCTTGCTTTCAGATCTGCCGTTGCTTGGGCTGGTCTGGCTAGGTGTAGATCTGAAATCTGGTGTTCATCCTCAAGTCTTGGGTGTGACAGTGCTGTTGCATGATGTTTGGGAGATGTTTCTTCTCCTTGATGATGCCCGGTTGCTCCTTGTGGTGGGTTGGGTGTCGTCTCCCCTTATTCTCGAGATCCATTCGGGTCTCTGTGGACTTGGCCTTTGTTTTGAAGAGTTTTTTTTCCTTTGGATTTTTCTGTGCCTTTTAGGTATCCCTTTGGCTTACCCTTGTCCTCTCCCTTTTGGGGATTTTGGTACTATACTAGTAAGGGGACCGACTGCTGGGCGACGGTTCTCTTGGAGGAGTGTTGGCTCAGTGAGTCTGCTTGCGGTCTAGTTAGGCTTTCGGACTATCTGCGGGTCAGTGCCCTTGGGGCCTTTTCCTTCTAGTTCTTTTGCCCGGCTCTGATGAAGCAGGGTTTGGTTGGGTTGTGTTTTTTTCAGGCCTGGTGCCCTCAGAATGGGCCTCCTAGTGTACCCTCCCGTTTTGGCATTTAGTGTCCTCTATAGCTTGGGTATTGTTTTCCCAAAAGTAATGAATGCAGCTGTGGACTCTTTCCATTTATGAAGAAAAACTTAAATTATGCTTACCTGATAATTTTCTTTTCTTCAGATGGAAAGAGTCCACAACTCCCCACCCGTATTTTTTCTTATTTTTTTATTCTTCTGGCACCTTTTCACCTTGGTATTTCTTCTACTGTTCCTTGTTCCTCTGCAAAATGACTGGGGGATGAGGAAAGTGGGAGGAGTATTTAAGCCTTTGACTGGGGTGTCTGTTATCAAATTTGCTTTTCTTTCTTGGTGTCCTTTGTTGAAAGTTAGACCAAGGTAGGCTTTGGAGCACCAAATGCACTATTGGGATCTAGATGGTGATTGGTGGCTACACATATGTCTCTTAGTTTGAATCACCAGAGATATTCAGTTATCTCCCAGTAATACATTGCTGCTCTGCTCTAGAGCTGACTTTAACTACGTATTTAACCCAATTGTACTTTTTTTTTGCACTATAGCTGAGGGGGGGGGGGGGGGAGATAAAAGCAAATATTGGTTTCATTTCTGAAACTTGATGCTAGTAAACTTTGTTACTGTGAGACTGCTGCGGTTAGAATCCATAGCACATTAAAATAACAAAATGTATTTTTTCACCTTTTAGCTCTTCTAGCAGAATAGGAATGGTACATGATATTGCACTGACTGTATTTTATTACTTAAAATAATATAAAAACGATTGTCTTAAAAAAACAACCATTTGTGGTGTTAAAATTCAATGTTGTTTAATTGTTTCCTTTTATTTAGACGGGACCTTCAAGACCTAAATCATGTGAAGTTCCTGGAATAAAGTAAGTGGAATATGCTTTTTATGTATTTGAACTTTAGACAACATTTTTATTTGCATTTGTATTCATTAAAATACTATAAATGTATGCTGCTCTTTAAATGAGACAGTGCAGCAAACCTAAATGCAAAAATTGCAACAATAAGATTCAGAATAGTAGAGAAACTCCTTTCTGCCAGAGAGCTTGTTGTCTATCTGATTCTTGTATTGGAGATAGATATTTTACTAAAAAGGTCAATGTGGTCAGTGTTGTCTTTTTTTTTATTTTTTTTTATTTTGCATTTATAATTAAAATAAAAATATTTATTCCTTAACTCCTTAGTGACCAGAACGATTTAAAAACATTTACCGTTAAGGACCAGGGCTATTTTTACATTTCTGCTGTGTTTGTGTTTAGCTGTAATTTATTTTACAAGATACGATGAGTCCACGGATTTCATCCTTACTTGTGGGATGCCGCCTCCTGGTCAGCAGGAGGAGACAAAGAGCTCCACAGCAGAGCTGCATATATAGCTCCGCCCTTCCCTCCCACTCCAGTCATTCTCTTTGCCTGTGTTAGTGATAGGAAGAGGTAAAGTGAGGTGTTAGTTTTTAGTTGCTTCAATCAAGAGTTTATTATTTTTTAAGTAGTACCTAAGTGTGCTACTGTGTGATATGGTGTAGCCTAGACCAAATCACTCTCTTCAGTTAATAAGAGAAGCATTTGGTGGCTTCAAAGCAATGAGAACTGGTGGGACATAATTCTCACTGCTCCTCCCATACTTGTGCTGAACGTCTGTTGATGGTCTTAGAAAATGTTAACTAAGACCCTTCTGTCTTCACAGGACCCCAGGAGGAAGAAATAATCCTCTTGATGCTGTGAGACTCTCATGCTGTTCCTCAGCATAGAGGTAACTGCAGTCTTTATTTCTGGGGCTCGGCAACATATCTCAGAATTGGCTGTACTCTGCCTTTCTGTTAGGGGTTATGGAGCTTCCCTTTTAACAGGTGTGGGTTATCATTTCTTTCATGTAATTGGCAAGAGTCCATGAGCTAGTGACATATGGGATATACAATCCTACCAGGAGGGGCAAAGTTTCCAAACCTCAAAATGCCTATAAATACACCCCTCACCACACCCACAATTCAGTTTTACAAACTTTGCCTCCTATGGAGGTGGTGAAGTAAGTTTGTGCTAAGATTTCTACGTTGATATGCGCTTCTCAGCATTGTTGAAGCCCGATTCCTCTCAGAGTACAGTGAATGTCAGAGGGACGTGAAGGGAGTATCACTTATTGAATACGATGATTTCCCTAACGGGGGTCTATTTCATAGGTTCTCTGTTATCGGTCGTAGAGATTCATCTCCTACCTCCCTTTTCAGATCGACGATATACTCTCAATTTACCATTACCTCTACTGATAACTGTTTCAGTACTGGTTTGGCTATCTGCTATATGTGGATGGGTGTCTTTTGGTAAGTATGGTTTTTATTACTTAAGGCACCTCAGCTATGGTTTGGCACTTTATGCATTTATATAAAGTTCTAAATATATGTATTGTACTTATATTTGCCATGAGTCAGGTTCATGTATTTCCTTCTGCAGACTGTCAGTTTCATATTTGGGTAATATAAACATCTTTTAAAAAAAAAAAAATTCTTACCTGGGGTTTAGTCTTTTTTCAATTGACTACTTCTTGCAAATTGCGGGTGGCATTAGGCCCGCGGGTGCGTCAAATGCTAAACTTTATTGCTTCATTCTTGGCGCGAAAATATTTTTGGCGTGGAAAAATACATCTGATGCAACTTCATCATTTCCGGGGTCATACTTGACACTGAGACCTTTCACACGATTGCGTCATTAGTGATACAAGTGTGCCATTTCCGGTTCTTTTTGGCACCAAAAAGTTTACGTTACGTTGTACGTCATACTTGGCGCAAACTTTTTCATCATTTCAATACCCCATTGATATTTGCCTCTTGCTTTTTTCTCTATCAGAGGCCTATGCTATTTGCATTTTTTTCCCATTCCTGAAACTGTCATATAAGGAAATAGATAATTTTGCTTTATATGTTGTTTTTTCTCTTACATTTTGCAAGATGTCTCAATCTAATCCTGCCTCAGAAGTTTCTGCTGGAACATTGCTGCCTGACATCGGTTCTACCAAAGCTAAGTGCATTTGTTGTAAAATTGTTGAAATTATTTCACTGAATGTCATTTGTAATAGTTGTCATGATAAACTTTTACATGCAGATAGTGTATCCATCAGTAATAGTACATTGCCAGTTGTAGTTCCTTCAACTTCTAGTGTGCATGATATACCTGTAAATTTTAAAGAATTTGTTTCTGATTCTATTTTGAAGGCTTTGTCTGCATTTCCACCTTTTAATAAACGTAAAAGGTCTTTTAAAACTTCTCATTTAGTTGATGAAATTTCAAATGACCAACAACATAATTATTTATCCTCTTCTGATGAGGATCTATCTGATACAGAAGATCCTTCCTCAGACATTGACACTGACAAATCTACTTATTTATTTAAAATAGAGTATATGCGTTCTTTATTAAAAGAAGTGTTAATTACTTTGGATATTGAGGTAACCAGTCCTTTTGACGTTCAGTCTAATAAACGTTTAAATGCTGTTTTTAAACATCCTGTGGTTTCTCCAGGGGTTTTTCCTATTCCTGAGGCTATTTCTGATATGATTTCTAGGGAATGGAGTAAGCCAGGTACTTCTTTTATTCCTTCTTCAAGGTTTAAAAAATTGTATACTTTACCAGCAAAATCTATAGAGTTTTGGGAAAAAATCCCCAAAGTTGATGGGGCTATTTCTACTCTTGCTAAACGTACCACTATTCCTATGGAAGATAGTACTTCCTTTAAGGATCCTTTAGATAGGAAGCTTGAATCTTATCTAAGGAAGGCCTATTTATATTCAGGTCATCTTCTCAAACCTGCAATTTCTTTGGCTGATGTTGCGGCTGCATCAACTTTCTGGTTGGAGAATTTAGCGCAACAGGAATTGGATTCTGACTTATTTAGCATTATTCGCTTAATGCAATATGCTAATCATTTTGTGATGCCATTTTTGATATTATTAAAATTGATGTTAGATCCATGTCTTTAGCTATACTAGCTAGAAGAGCTTTGTGGCTTAAATCTTGGAATGCTGATATGACATCTAAATCTAGATTACTATCTCTTTCTTTCCAAGGTAATAATTTATTTGGTTCTCAGTTGGATTCTATTATTTCAACTGTCACTGGGGGAAAGGGAGTTTTTCTGCCTCAGGATAAAAAACCTAAGGGTAAATCTAAGGCTTCTAACCGTTTTCGTTCCTTTCGTCAGAATAAGGAACAAAAAAACCCTCAATCCTCCCCCCAAGGAGTCTGCTTCCAATTGGAAGCCTTCCTCAAATTGGAATAAATCCAAGCCATTTAGGAAACCAAAGTCAGCCCCTAAGTCCGCATGAAGGTGCGGCCCTCATTCCAGCTTAGCTGGTAGGGGGCAGATTAAGGTTTTTCAAGGATATTTGGATAAAATCTGTCCAAAATCAATGGATTCAGAGCATTGCCTCTCAAGGGTATTGAATAGGATTCAGAGTAAGACCTCCTGTGAGAAGATTTTTTTCTCTCACGTATCCCAGTAAATCCAGTGAAAGCTCAGGCTTTCCTGAAGTGTGTTTCAGACCTGGAGTCTTCAGGGGTAATCATGCCAGTTCCTCCTCAGGAACAAGGTTTGGGGTTTTATTCAAATCTATTCATTGTACCAAAGAAGGAAAATTTATTCAGACCAGTTCTGGATCTGAAAACTTTGAATCGTTATGTAAGAGTACCAACTTTCAAGATGGTGACTATAAGGACTATTCTGCCTTTTGTTCAGCAAGGACATTATATGTCCGCAATAGACTTGCAGGATGCATACCTTCATATTCTGATTCATCCAGAACATTATCGGTTTCTGAGATTCTCTTTTCTAAACAAGCATTAGCAATTTGTTGCTCTTCCATTTGGCCTAGCAACAGCTCCAAGAATCTTTTCAAAGGTTCTGGGTGCCCTACTCTCTGTAATCAGAGAACAGGGTATTGCGGTGTTTGCTTATTTGGACGATATCTTGGTTCTAGCTCATTCTTTATGTACTGCAGAATCTCACACAAATCAACTAGTGTTGTTTCTTCGGAAATATGGTTGGAGTATCAATTTACCAAAAAGTTTCTTGATTCCTCAGACAAGGGTCACCTTTTTAGGCTTCCAGATAGATTCAGTGTCCATGACTCTGTCTCTGACAAGAGACGTTTAAAATTGGTTGCAGCATGCCGGCACCTTCAGTCTCAGTCATTCCCTTCAGTGGCTATGTGCATGGAAGTTTTAGGTCTCATGACTGCAGCATCGGACGCGATCCCCTTTGCTCGTTTTCACATGAGACCTCTACAGCTTTGTATGCTGAATCAATGGTGCAGGGATTATACAAAGATATCGCAATAAATATCCTTAAATCCCAATGTACGACACTCTCTGACATGTGGACTGTGATCACAACAGATGCGAGTCTTTCAGGTTGGGGAGCTGTTTGGGGATCTCTGACAGCATAAGGGGTTTGGAAATCTCAAGAGGCGAGATTACCAATAAATATTTTAGAACTCCGTGCAATTCTCAGAGCTCTTCAGTTTTGGCCTCTGCAAAATAGAGAACCGTTCATTTGTTTTCAGACAGACAATATTACAACAGTGGCATATGTCAATCATCAGGGTTGGACTCACAGTCCCCAAGCTATGAAAGAAGTATCTTGGATACTTGTTTCGGCGGGAATCCAGCTCTTGTCTAATCTCTGCGGTGCATATCTCAGGTGTAGACAATTGGGAGGCGGATTATCTCAGCCGCCAGACTTTACATCCAGAGGAGTGGTCTCTCTATCCAGATGTGTTTTCTCAGATTGTTCAGTTGTGGGGTCTTCCAGAGATAGATCTCATGGCCTCTCATCTAAACAAGAAACTTCCCAGATACCTGTCCAGGCCCAGGGATGTTCAGGCGGAAGCAGTGGATGCGCTGACACTTCCTTGGTGTTATCATCCTGCTTACATTTTCCCGCCTCTAGTTCTCCTTTCAAGAGTGATCTCCAAAATCATCATGGAAGAATCATTTGTATTGCTGGTGGCTCCAGCATGGCCACACAGGTTTTGGTATGCGGATCTGGTTCGGATGTCCAGTTGCCCACCTTGGCCACTTCCGTTATGGCCAGAACTACTATCTCAAGGTCCGTTTTTCCATCAGGATCTCAAATCATTAAATTTGAAGGTATGGAAATTGAACGCTTAGTACTAAGTCATAGTGGTTTCTCTGACTCAGTGATTAATACTATGTTACAAGCTCGTAAATCTGTCTCTAGAAAGATTTATTATAGGGTTTGGAAGACTTGCATTTCATGGTGTTCTTCTCATAAATTCTCCTGGCATTCTTTTAGAATTCCTAGAATTTTACAGTTTCTTCAGGATGGTTTGGATAAGGGTTTGTCTGCAAGTTCCTTGAAAGGACAAATCTCTGCTCTTTCTGTTTTATTTCACAGAAAGATTGCTATACTTCCTGATATACACTGTTTTGTACAGGCTTTAATTCGTATTAAGCCTGTTATTAACTCAATTTCTCCTCCTTGGAGTCTTAATTTGGTTCTGAAGGCTTTACAGGCTCCTCCATTTGAACCTATGCATTCTTTGGACATTAAACTCCTTTCTTGGAAAGTGTTGTTCATTTTGGCCATCTCTTCTGCTAGAAGAGTTTCTGAGTTATCTGCTCTTTCTTGTGAGTCTCCTTTTTCTGATTTTTCATCAGGATAAGGCAGTTTTGCTGACTTCTTTTCAATTTTTACCTAAGGTTGTGAATTCTAACAACATTAGTAGAGAAATTGTTGTCCCTTCCTTGTGTCCTAATCCTAAGAATTCTTTGGAAAGATCCTTACATTCTTTGGATGTGGTTAGAGCTTTGAAATATTATGTGGAAGCTACTAGAGATTTCAGGAAGACTTCCAGTCTATTTGTTTTATTTTCTGGTCCTAGGAAAGGTCAGAAGGCTTCTGCTATTTCCTTGGCTTCTTGGTTGAAACTTTTGATTCATCAAGCTTATTTGGAGTCGGGTCAGGCCCCGCTTAAGAGAATTACAGCTCATTCTACTAGATCAGTCTCCACTTTGTGGGCTTTTAAGAATGACGCTTTAGTTGATCAGATTTGCAAAGCGGCAACTTGGTCCTCTTTGCATACATTTACTAAATTCTACCGTTTTGATGTATTTGCTTCCTCTGAAGCAGTTTTTGGTAGAAAAGTTCTTCAGGCAGCTGTTTCAGTTTGATTCTTCTGCTTTTGATTTAAGTTTTTTTTCTTTCAAAAATGAAATAAACTTATTTTTTTGGGTTGTGGATTAATTTTTTTCTGCAGAATATGGCTGTTTTTATTTTATTCCCTCCCTCTCTAGTGACTCTTGAGTGGAGATCCACATCTTGGGTATTAATATCCCATATGTCACTAGCTCATGGACTCTTGCCAATTACATGAAAGAAAACATAATTTATGTAAGAACTTACCTGATAAATTAATTTCTTTCATATTGGCAAGAGTCCATGAGGCCCACCCTTTTTATGGTGGTTATGATTTTTTGTATAAAGCACAATTATTTCTAAATTTCCTTTGTTGATGCTTTCTTCTCCTTTTTTATCACCCCACTGCTTGGCTATTCTTTAAACTGAATTGTGGGTGTCGTGAGGGGTGTATTTATAGGCATTTTGAGGTTTGGGAAACTTTGCCCCTCCTGGTAGGATTGTATATCCCATATGTCACTAGCTCATGGACTCTTGCCAATATGAAAGAAATTAATTTATCAGGTAAGTTCTTACATAAATTATGTTTTTTATTAAGAAATGGGATACCGACGTTTTGAACTTTTCCCCAACTCTGAGTTTAGCAATGGGCGATTATCTGATTGTTTTTGTTTGTGAATGACATATGTATGTATTGGGTACTTGTAAAGCCCGGTTAATCACCCATAAGGGTCTCAAGGCGCTGCTCATTTTATCGACCTCGGAAGGATAAAAGGCTGAGTGGACCTCGCCGGGGATCGAACCTGCAACCCTTGGGTTGCTACAGAGCTCAGCCACAGTGCCTTAGCATGCTGAGCTTTCTGTCCGGCTTACATATGGTTATGAGGTTGACGCTGGGAGTAATGCCGGAGTCGGAGGGAGATAAAATACTCTCTATCAGACTCCGGTGTATGGCGGTGCTTAAACTTGTTTTTTCTTCTGTTATGTGCGATCAGTCCACGGGTCATCATTACTTCTGGGATATAACTCCTCCCCAACAGGAAATGCAAGAGGATTCACCCAGCAGAGCTGATATAGCTCCTCCCCTCTACGTCAGTCCCAGTCATTCTCTTGCACCCAACGACTAGATAGGATGTGTGAGAGGACTATGGTGATTATACTTAGTTTTTATGACTTCAATCAAAAGTTTGTTATTTTACAATAGCACCGGAGCGTGTTATTACTTCTCTGGCAGAGTTTGAAGAAGAATCTACCAGAGTTTATTACTATGATTTTAACCGGAGTAGTTAAGATCATATTGCTGTTCTCGGCCATCTGAGGGAGGTAAAGGCTTCAGATCAGGGGACAGCGGGCAGATGAATCTGCATTGAGGTATGTAGCAGTTTTTATTTTCTGAATGGAATTGATGAAAAAATCCTGCTATACCGTTATAATGACATGTATGTATACACTTCAGTATTCTGGGAATGGTTTTTCACCGGAACTACTCTGTTAAAGGTCACTAATCCTTTTAATAAATATTGTCATGTTAAACGTTTTTGCTGGAATGTAGAATCGTTTACATTGCTGAGGTACTGAGTAAATAAATGTTTGGGCATTATTTTCCACTTGGCAGTTGTCTGCTTTAAATTGTGACAGTTTCGTTTCTCCTCACTGCTGTGTGTGAGAGGGAGGGGCCGTTTTGGCGCTCTTTTGCTACGCATCAAAAAATTCCAGTCAGCTACTATTATATTTCCTGCATGATCCGGTTCACTGACAGATCTCAGGGGTCTTCAAACTTCTTTGAAGGGAGGTACATTCTCTCAGCAGAGCTGTGAGAATTTTTATTGACTGTGAATAAAAACGTTACTCTATAATTTTTTATGTCAAATTTAGTTATTTACTAATGGGAACAAACCTTTGCTAAAAGTTGTGTTATTTTAAACTTGATGCTATAACTGTTTCAGTTCATTATCTCAACTGTCATTTAATCGTTAAAGTACCTCTTTGAGGCACAGTACGTTTTTGCTAAAAAAGATTATATCCAGGTTGCAAGTTATTGCTAGTGTGTTAAACATGTCTGACTCAGAGAATATCTGTGTCATTTGTTCCAATGCCAAGGTGGAGCCCAATAGAAATTTATGTACTAACTGTATTGATGCTACTTTAAATAAAAGTCAATTTGTACAATGTGAACAAATTTCACCAAACTGCGAGGGAAGAGTTATGCCGACTAACTCGCCTCACGCGGCAGTACCTGCATCTCCCGCCCGGGAGGTGAGTGATATTATGGCGCCTAATACATCTGGGCGGCCATTACAGATAACATTACATGATATGGCTACTGTTATGACTGAAGTTTTGTCTAAATTACCAGAACTAAGAGGCAAGCGTGATCACTCTGGGGTGAGAACAGAGTGCGCTGACAATACTAGGGCCATGTCTGATACTGCGTCACAGCTTGCAGAGCATGAGGACGGAGAGCTTCATTCTGTGGGTGACGGTTCTGATCCAAACAGATTGGATTCAGATATTTCAAATTTTAAATTTAAATTGGAGAACCTCCGTGCATTACTAGGGGAGGTCTTAGCAGCTCTCAATGATTGTAACACCGTTGCAATACCAGAGAAAATGTGTAGGTTGGATAAATACTTTGCGGTACCGGCGAGTACTGACGTTTTTCCTATACCTAAGAGATTAACTGAAATTGTTACTAAGGAGTGGGATAGACCCGGTGTGCCGTTCTCACCCCCTCCAATATTTAGAAAGATGTTTCCAATAGACGCCACTACTCGGGACTTATGGCAAACGGTCCCTAAGGTGGAGGGAGCAGTTTCTACTTTAGCTAAGCGTACCACTATCCCGGTGGAGGATAGCTGTGCTTTTTCAGATCCAATGGATAAAAAATTAGAGGGTTACCTTAAGAAAATGTTTGTTCAACAAGGTTTTATATTGCAACCCCTTGCATGTATCGCGCCGATTACGGCTGCGGCAGCATTTTGGATTGAGTCTCTGGAAGAGAACCTTAGTTCGTCTACGCTAGACGACATTATGGACAGGCTTAGAGTCCTTAAACTAGCCAATTCATTCATTTCGGAGGCCGTAGTACATTTAACTAAACTTACGGCTAAGAACTCTGGATTCGCCATACAGGCACGTAGAGCACTGTGGCTAAAATCCTGGTCAGCTGATGTTACTTCTAAGTCTAAATTACTTAATATACCTTTCAAGGGGCAGTCTTTATTTGGGCCCGGGTTGAAAGAAATTATCGCTGACATTACAGGAGGTAAGGGCCACGCCCTACCTCAAGACAAAGCCAAAGCTAAGGCTAGACAGTCTAATTTTCGTTCCTTTCGGAATTTCAAACCTGGAGCAGCGTCAACCTCCACTGCACCAAAACAGGAAGGAGCTGTTGCTCGTTACAGACAAGGCTGGAAACCTAACCAGTCCTGGAATAAGGGCAAACAGACCAGGAAACCTGCTGCTGCCCCAAAGACAGCATGAACCGAGAGCCCCCGATCCGGGACCGGATCTAGTGGGGGGCAGACTTTCTCTCTTCGCTCAGGCCTGGGCAAGAGATGTTCAGGATCCCTGGGCGCTGGAGATCATATCTCAGGGATACCTTCTAGACTTCAAATTATCTCCCCCAAAAGGGAGATTTCATCTGTCAAGGTTGTCAACAAACCAGATAAAGAAAGAAGCGTTTCTACGCTGTGTACAAGATCTGTTATTAATGGGAGTGATCCATCCAGTTCCGCGGTCGGAACAAGGACAAGGGTTCTACTCAAACCTGTTTGTGGTTCCCAAAAAAGAGGGAACTTTCAGGCCAATCTTAGATTTAAAGATTCTAAACAAATTCCTAAGAGTTCCATCGTTCAAAATGGAAACTATTCGGACAATCTTACCTATGATCCAAAAGGGTCAGTACATGACCACAGTGGATTTAAAAGATGCTTACCTTCACATACCGATTCACAAAGATCATCAACGGTATCTACGGTTTGCCTTCCTAGACAGGCACTACCAGTTTGTAGCTCTTCCATTCGGATTGGCTACGGCCCCAAGAATCTTCACAAAGGTTCTGGGCGCCCTTCTGGCGGTACTAAGACCGCGAGGGATTTCGGTAGCTCCGTACCTAGACGACATTCTAATACAAGCTTCAAGCTTTCAAACTGCCAAGTCTCATACAGAGTTAGTTCTGGCATTTCTAAGGTCGCATGGATGGAAAGTGAACGAAAAGAAAAGTTCTCTTTTTCCTCTCACAAGAGTTCCATTCTTGGGGACTCTTATAGATTCTGTAGAAATGAAGATTTACCTGACAGAAGACAGGTTAACAAGGCTTCAGGATGCATGCCGTGTCCTTCATTCCATTCAACACCCGTCAGTGGCTCAATGCATGGAGGTGATCGGCTTAATGGTAGCGGCAATGGACATAGTACCTTTTGCACGCCTACACCTCAGACCGCTGCAATTGTGCATGCTAAGTCAGTGGAATGGGGATTACTCAGATTTGTCCCCTACCCTGAATCTGAATCAAGAGACCAGAAATTCTCTTCTATGGTGGCTTTATCGGCCACACCTGTCCAGGGGGATGCCATTCAGCAGGCCAGACTGGACAATCGTAACAACAGACGCCAGCCTACTAGGTTGGGGCGCTGTCTGGAATTCTCTGAAGACTCAGGGATTATGGAATCAGGAGGAGAGTCTCCTTCCAATAAACATTCTGGAATTGAGGGCAGTTCTCAATGCCCTTCTAGCTTGGCCCCAATTAACAACTCAGGGGTTCATCAGGTTTCAGTCGGACAATATCACGACTGTAGCTTACATCAACCATCAGGGAGGGACAAGAAGCTCCCTAGCAATGATGGAAGTATCAAAGATAATTCGCTGGGCAGAGTCTCACTCTTGCCACCTGTCAGCAATCCACATCCCGGGAGTGGAGAACTGGGAGGCGGATTTCTTGAGTCGCCAGACTTTTCATCCGGGAGAGTGGGAACTTCATCCGGAGATTTTTGCCCAAATACTTCGACGTTGGGGCAAACCAGAGATAGATCTCATGGCGTCTCGCCAGAACGCCAAACTTCCTCACTACGGGTCCAGATCCAGGGATCCGGAAGCGGTTCTGATAGATGCTTTGACAGCACCTTGGAACTTCGGGATGGCTTATGTGTTTCCACCCTTCCCGCTGCTTCCTCGATTGATTGCGAAAATCAAACAAGAGAGAGCATCTGTGATTCTAATAGCGCCTGCATGGCCACGCAGGACTTGGTATGCAGATCTAGTGGACATGTCATCCTGTCCGCCTTGGTCTCTACCTCTGAGACAGGACCTTCTGATACAGGGTCCATTCAAACATCAAAATCTAACTTCTCTGAAACTGACTGCTTGGAAATTGAACGCTTGATTTTATCAAAGCGTGGTTTTTCTGAGTCGGTTATTGATACCCTGATCCAGGCTAGGAAGCCTGTTACCAGAAAGATTTACCATAAAATATGGCGCAAATACCTATACTGGTGCGAATCCAAACGTTACTCCTGGAGTAAGGTTAGGATCCCTAGGATATTGTCCTTTCTACAAGAAGGTCTAGAAAAGGGTTTATCGGCTAGTTCATTAAAGGGACAGATTTCAGCTCTGTCCATCTTGTTGCACAGGCGTCTGTCAGAAAATCCAGACGTCCAGGCTTTTTGTCAAGCTTTAGCTAGGATCAAGCCTGTGTTTAAAGCCGTTGCTCCGCCATGGAGTTTAAACTTAGTTCTTAACGTTTTACAAGGTGTTCCATTTGAACCCCTTCATTCCATTGATATAAAATTGTTATCGTGGAAAGTTCTATTTTTAATGGCTATTTCCTCGGCTCGAAGAGTCTCTGAGTTATCAGCCCTACATTGTGATTCTCCTTATCTGATCTTTCACTCAGACAAGGTAGTTCTGCGTACTAAACCTGGGTTCTTACCTAAGGTAGTTACTAACAGGAATATCAATCAAGAGATTGTTGTTCCATCCTTGTGTCCAAATCCTTCTTCAAAGAAGGAACGTCTTCTACACAATCTGGATGTAGTTCGTGCCCTCAAGTTCTACTTGCAGGCAACTAAAAATTTTCGCCAAACTTCTTCCTTGTTTGTCGTTTATTCTGGACAGAGGAGAGGTCAAAAAGCTTCTGCTACCTCTCTCTCTTTCTGGCTTCGTAGCATAATACGTTTAGCCTATGAGACTGCTGGACAGCAGCCTCCTGAAAGAATTACAGCTCACTCCACTAGAGCTGTGGCTTCCACTTGGGCCTTTAAGAATGAGGCCTCTGTTGAACAGATTTGCAAGGCTGCAACTTGGTCTTCGCTTCATACTTTTTCCAAATTTTACAAATTTGACACTTTTGCTTCTTCGGAGGCTATTTTTGGGAGAAAGGTTCTTCAGGCAGTGGTTCCTTCTATATAATGAGCCTGCCTATCCCTCCCGTCATCCGTGTACTTTTGCTTTGGTATTGGTATCCCAGAAGTAATGATGACCCGTGGACTGATCGCACATAACAGAAGAAAACATAATTTATGCTTACCTGATAAATTCCTTTCTTCTGTTGTGCGATCAGTCCACGGCCCGCCCTGTTTTTTAAGGCAGGTAAATATTTTTTAAATTATACTCCAGTCACCACTTCACCCTTGGTTACTCCTTTCTCGTTGATTCTTGGTCGAATGACTGGGACTGACGTAGAGGGGAGGAGCTATATCAGCTCTGCTGGGTGAATCCTCTTGCATTTCCTGTTGGGGAGGAGTTATATCCCAGAAGTAATGATGACCCGTGGACTGATCGCACAACAGAAGAAAGGAATTTATCAGGTAAGCATAAATTATGTTTTTCCCGGGGTGTGTTGCGTACCGCCTACGAAGGGCGGGGCCTAGTATAGAGCGCTTTAGCCGTGCAGTTGGTTTTGCTGAGTATCCGGTCGGCAGCACTTACTTACGGCTCCTAAGTCCGCTTGTTGCTAGTATATACAAGCGATCTTAGGCACGCCGTTATAGAGGATAGTTTTTTGATCAGTGGTGACTGTTAATTCGGGTGTGCCAGTGGATTGCTTTTAACAGGGTTAAGTGTGGGATAAAAACTTATACCGCAATTGCATTTTTATTTAATTCAGTAACGATCTGTACAAAATGAGACAGTTTATTTTTAAAGACACAGTGCACACGTTTTTTCGTATTACATAATTACCGGAGACACGACCAAGCTAGTTTTTGCTTTTTGCTAGCATGGATGATTTTGAACATAATACATGTCCTATGTGTTTAGATGTCATTGTGGAACCCCGGTTACGTTTTGTCCCTCATGTATTGAGAGGGCCTTACAGTGTAAAGAGCAGAATTTCTTTTATAAAAATATGTTTAAGGATTGCTCTCAGAATGATGAGATTCAGGGTATGCTGCACCTTTCTCCCCAAGCGTCACAGCCTTTAACTCCCGCTCAATCGACCCCCGTGTTCTTCAACGGTATCTGCAGCATTCACTCTGTAGGATATGGCTACAGTTATGTCATCTACTCTTTCAGAGGTTTTATCTAATTTGCCTGTGTTTCAAGGCAAACGCAGTAGAAAGAGGCCCATGTGGACCATACGACGTTTGATGCTTTAATGGCAATTTCCGATCTACCCTCCCAGGGCTCTGAATTGGGGGGTATGGAGGCTCTATCTGAGGGGGAACTTTCTGACTCAGGAAGTGTTTTGCCCCGAACAGATTAGGACCTGATGTCCTTTAGATTTAAGCTTGATCACCTCCGCCTGTTACTACAAGAGGTTTTGTTGACTCTGGACGATTGTGATTCTATTGTGGTCCCTCCAGAGAAATTGAGTAAGATGGACAAATATTTGGAGGTCCCTTCTTATTCTGACGTTTTCCCTGTTCCTAAGAGAACTTCAGAGATTATTGCTAGCGAATGGGAAAGACCGGGTATCCCGTTCTCCCTTTCTCCTATTTTTAAGAAAATGTACCCTATAGCTGACACCGTTCGAGATTCTTGGCAGACGATCCCTAAGGTGGAGGGAACTATTTCTACTCTGGCTTAGCGTAAGACTATTCCTATCGAGGACAGTTGTGCTTTCAAAGACCCTATGGATAAGAAATTGGAGGGTCTCCTCAAAAAACTCTATATTCATCAGGGGTTTCTATTGCAACCAGTGGCCTGCATTGTGACGGTCACGACTGCGGCTGCCTTTTGGTTTGACGCTCTAGAAAAGTCTCTCAGATCTGAGACTCCTTTGGAAGAAATACAGGATAGAATTAAGGCTCTTAAATTGGCTTATTCCTTTATTACGGATGCAGCCTTTCAGATCACTAAATTGGCGGCTAAGAGTTCGGGATTCTCCATCTTAGCACGCAGAGCCTTATGGCTAAAGTCTTGGTCTGCGGATGTGTCCTCTAAATCTAAGCTTTTGGCTATTCCTTACAAGGGAAAGGGACCTGTTCGGGTCTGACTTGAAGGAGATCATTTCTGACATTACGGGAGGTAAGGTTCACCTCCTCCCTCAAGATAAAACATCTAAGCAAAGGGGACGACAGAGTAATTTTCGTTCCTTTCGAAATTTCAAGGGAGTCCCCTCTTCCACTAAACAGGAAGGGAATTTTTCACAAGCCAAGCCCACCTGGAGACCTAACCAGGCTTGGAACAAGGGTAAACAACCCAAGAAGCCTGCTGCTACTACCAAGACAGCATGAAGGGGCGGCCCCTAATCCGGGACCAGAACTAGTAGGGGGCAGACTTTCTCTCTTTGTCCAGGCTTGGATAAGAGACGTTCAGGATCCCTGGACACTAGAAATCGTGTCTCAAGGGTATCAGTTGGAGTTCAGAAATTCCTTCCCCAGAGGAAGGTTTCTTCTTTCACGATTGTCTGTAGACCAGATAAAAAGAGATGCGTTCTTACGCTGTGTAAAAGACCTCTCCTCCATGGGAGTAATTTGTCCCGTTCCAATACAGGAACAGGGGCAGGGGTTTTACTCAAATCTTTTTGTAGTTCCCAAAAAAAGAGGGAACGTTCCGACCCATTTTAGATCTCAAGTCTAAACAAGTTTCTCAGAGTTCCATCCTTCAAGATGGAGACTATTCTGACAATTCTTCCATTGATCCAGGAGGGTCAATATATGACTACCGTGGACTTAAAGGATGCATATCTTCATATTCCTATCCACAGAGATCACCACAAATTCCTGAGGTTTGCCTTTCTGGACAAACATTTTCAGTTTGTGGCCCTTCCTTTCGGTCTGGCCACGGCACCCAGAATCTTCACAAAGGTTCTAGGGTCTCTGCTGGCGGTTCTCAGGCCGCGGGGCATTGCAGTGGCGCCTTATCTGGATGATATTCTGATCCAGGCGTCGTCTTATCAGCTGACAAAGTCTAATACCGACACTGTTCTGTCTTTTCTAAGGACTCACGGGTGGAAGGTGAATCTAGAAAAGAGTTCCCTAATTCCACAGACAAGGATTCCTTTCCTGGGAACTCTAATCGACTCTCCATCCATGAAAATCTTTTTGACAGAAGTCAGAAAGTTAAAGATTCTGAATACATGCCGATCTCTTTAGTCCAACCCTCGGCCATCAGTGGCTCAGTGCATGGAGGCAATTGGGTTGATGGTGGCTGCAATGGACATCATTCCGTTTGCTCGTTGTCAACTCAGACCTCTACAACTGAGCATGCTCAGATAATTGAATGAAGATTATGCAAATTAGTCTCCTCAAATAGATCTGGATCAGGAGACAAGGGACTCTCTTCTTTGGTGGTTGTTGCTGGATCATCTGTCCCAGGGGACATGCTTCCGCAGACCCTCATGGGAGATAGTGACAATGGATGCCAGTCTGATGGGATGGGGAGCAGTCTGGAATTCCTTGAAAGCTCAAGGCGTGTGGACTCTATCGGAGTCTCCACTTCCCATCAACATTCTGGAGTTGAGAGCCATATTCAATGCGCTTCAGGCTTGGCCTCAGTTGGCTTCGATCAAATTCATCAGATTCCAGTCGGACAACATCACGACTGTAGCTTACATCAATCATCAGGGAGGAACAAGGAGTTTCTTAGCGATGACAGAAGTAACCAGGATAATTCAGTGGGCCGAGACTCACTCTTGTTATCTGTCAGCAATCCACATCCCAGGAGTGGACAATTGGGAGGCAGATTTTTTTGAGCAGACAGACATTTCATCCGGGGGAATGGGAACTCCATCCGTAAGTATTTGCCAGCCTGACTCTCAGATGGGGCAGGCCGGAGAGGGATCTTATGGCGTCTCGTCAGAATGCCAAGCTCGCGAGATAAGGATCCAGGTCCAGGGATCCTCAGGCCGAACTGATAGATGCCTTGGCAGTGCCTTGGTCGTTCAACCTAGCTTATGTGTTCCCTCCATTTGCTCTCCTTCCCCGGGTGATTGCTCGAGTCAAACAGGAAAGGGCTTTGGTGATTCTCATCGCTCCTGCGTGGCCTCGCAGGACTTGGTATGCCGATCTAGTGGACATGTCATCTCTGCCACCGTGGAAGCTTCCGTTGAGGCAGGACCTTCTCATTCAGGGACCCTTCCATCATCCAAATCTAATTTCTCTGCAGCTGACTGCTTGCAGATTGAAAGCTTGATTTTATCTAAGCGAGGGTTCTCTGATTCGGTCATTGATACCTTGATTCAGGCACGTAAGCCTGTTACTAGAAAAATTTACCATAAGATATGGCGTAAATATCTTTATTGGTGCAAATCCAAGGGCTACTCATAGAGTAGGGTTAGGATTCCCAGGATTTTATCCTTTATCCAAGAAGGATTGGAGAAAGGGTTGTCAGCAAATTCCTTAAAGGGACAGATTTCTGCTTTGTCTATTTTGCTACACAAGCGTCTGGCAGATGTTCCAGATGTTCACTCTTTTTGTCAGGCTCTGACTAGAATCAGGCCTGTGTTTAGACCGATTGCTCCTCCTTGGAGTTTGAATTTAGTTCTTAGTGTTCTTCAAGGGGTTCCGTTTGAACCTATGCATTCCATAGATATTAAGTTATCTTGGAAAGTTTTATTTGTGGTTGCTATTTCTTCTGCTCACAGAGTTTCTGAGCTTTCGGCATTACAATGTGATTCTCCTTATCTTATTTTCCATGCAGATAAGGTAGTCTTGCGTACCAAACCTGGTTTTCTTCCTAAGGTTGTTTGAAATAAAAATATTAATCAGGAAATTGTTGTTCCTTCCTTGTGTCCTAATCCTCCTTCTAAGAAGGAGCGACTGTTACATAATTTAGACGTGGTCCGTGCCTTGAAGTTTTACTTACAAGCAACTAAGGATTTTCGTCAATCTTCTTCCCTGTTTGTTGTTTTTTCTGGGAAGCGTAGGGGTCAGAAAGCTACAGCTACCTCTCTTTCTTTTTGGCGGAAGAGTATCATCCGTCTTGCATATGAGACTGCTGGACAGCAGCCTCCTGAACGAATTACGGCTCATTCCACTAGGGCTGTGGCTTCCTCATGGGCGTTTAAACATGATGCTTCTGTGGAACAGATTTGCAAAGCTGCGACTTGGTCGTCTCTTCACACTTTTTCAAAATTTTACAAAATCGATACTTTTGCCTCGTCTGAGGCCGTTTTTGGGAGGAAAGTTCTCCAAGAAGTGGTGCTTTCCGCTTAGGTTACCTGTCTTGTCTCTCCCGTTTCATCAGTGTCCTATAGCTTTGGTATTGTATCCCACAAGTAAGGATGAAATCCGTGGACTCATCGTATCTTGTAAAAGAAAAGGGAAATTTTATTCTTACCTGATAAATTTGTTTCTTTTAGGATACGATGAGTCCACGGCCCTCCCTGTTTTTTTTTTTTGTGAGACAGGTCTTTATTTTTGTTTAGCTTCAGTCACCTCTGCTCCTTTGCTTTTCCTTTCTCTTCCTAACTTCGGTCGAATGACTGGAGTGGGAGGAGCTATATATGCAGCTCTGCTTTGGAGCTCTTTGCCTCCTCCTGCTGACCAGGAGGCGATATCCCACAAGTAAGGATGAAATCCGTGGAATCATCGTATCGTAAAAGAATCAAATTTATCAGGTAAGAATACATTTCCCTTTTTTCTCTTACTCATTTACTGTACCCACACATATTATATACAGTTTTACTCTCCATTAAATGGACTTTCTAACGATACCATTATTTTCATCATATCTTATAATTTATTATAAAAAATATAAAATATGATGAAAAAATGTTAAAAACACACCTTTTCTAACTTTGACCCCCAAAATCTGTTACACATCTACAACCACCAAAAAACACCCATGCTAAATAATTTCTAAATTTTGTCCTGAGTTTAGAAATACCCAATGTTTACATGTTGTTTGCTTTTTTTGCAAGTTATAGGGCAATAAGTACAAGTACCATTTTTACCCCCACAATTAGCGATAGTTACATTGATATCTCTCAGGAATCCCTGAATAACCTTTCACATGTATATATATTTTTTGTAGACAACCCAAAGTATTGATCTAGGCCCATTTTGGTATATGTCATGCCACCATTTCGCCGCCAAATGAGATCAAATTTTAAAAAAATTGTTTACTTTTTCACAAACTTTAGGTTTCTCACTGAAATTATTAACAAACAGCTTGTGCAATTATGGCACAAATGGTTGTAAATGCTTCTCTGGGATCCCCTTTGTTCAGAAATAGCAGACATATATGGCTTTGGCATTGCTTGTATTATGCCCAGCAGTTAAGGGGTTAATTAGGTAGCTTGTAGGGTTAATTTTAGCTTTAGTGTAGAGATCAGCCTCCCACCTGACACATCCCACTCCCTGATCCCTCCCTGACCCCCCTCAAACAGCTCTCTTCCCTCCCCCACCTCACAATTGTCACCGCCATCTTAAGTACTGGCAGAAAGTTTGCCAGTACTAAAATAAAAGGCATTTTTTATAGGTATTCTACAGTGTTGGAGTCCCCCCTTAGCCGCCAACCTCCCTGTCCCCCCCCCCAAACAGCTCTCTAACCCTCCCCCCTCTATCTAGTTGCCGCCATCTTCAGTACTGGCAGCTGTCTGCCAGTGCTCAGTTTGTTAAAAAAAAATCCTTTTTTTGTGAATAAATGAATAAGTCCCCAATTTTCTGTAGTGTAGCTGCCCCCCTTCAATACCCTCCCAGATCCCTTTCCAAACATTTATTCTCCCCTCTCCCTCCATCCCTTACACTTTTCTGTAGTGTAGCGGTCTCGCGCACCCCCCCCCCCCCCCGCCGTTACTAGCAGCATCATCCCACCTTCCTGCTATGGCTCCCACCCACCAATGATTGGCACCATCGCTGGCCGATGCAGAGAGGGATAAAGGGATAGCAAACCCAATATAGATAGAGCATACAATTTTAATCAACTTCCTAATTTACTTCTGTTATAAATTTTTCTTTGTTCTCATGCTATCTTTATTTAAAAAAGGAGGAATATAAGCTTAAGAGCCGGCCTATTTTTGGTTCAGCACCTAGGTAGCGCTTGCTTTATTGGTGGCTAAATGTAGTAAACCAATCAGCAAGCTCTACCCAGGTGCTGAACCAAAAATGGTCCGACTTCTAACCTTACATTCCTGCTTTTTCAAATAAAGAGTGAACAAAGAAAGACAGCACCTCATAGTGCAGATAAACTCCAAAGTATGGGATATCAGATAAGCAAGCAAATGAAAATATACTCACAAGAGTACTGGCACTCTTAAAGAAAGAAGTGCGAATGTGCAGGCTGACGTTCAGCAGCAGTCAGTACGCTGTAATGTGGATCATCCAGTGAATCGAAAGCACAGCTGTGGACTCTTCTCCGTAGGCAACAGAGGATCTTCTATGCAGGCACGGATTATATTGTGCGGCTTTCACTAGCATCGGGATTGAACTACAGTATCCGTGAATGAAATACTGCTTGTGAGTTCAAAAGTCCCCAGAAAGTAAAAGGATAAAAAAGCTGTTACAAAGCTTAAGATGAAAACAATGGTTGTTTTATTGATGAGCTTAAAACGTGTTTCTCGGCCGCAAGCTCCTGGCCGTTTCCTTAGGTTTTTCAAATAAAGATAGCAAGAGAACGAAGAAAAATTGATAATAGGAGTAAATTAGAATGTTACTTAAAATTGAATGCTCTATCTGAATTATGAAAGAAAAAATTTGGGTTTAGTGTCCCTTTTAATCCTGAATCTTTTTTGTTAAAGGGACAGTATACACCTATTTTCATATAACTGCATGTAATAGACACTACTATAAAGAAGTATATGCACAGATACTTATATAAAAATCCAGTATAAAACCTTTTAAAAAATTACTTAGAAGCTCCCAGTTTAGCACTGTTGATAAAGTTAGGCTGTGACACTCATTGAAAGGCGCTGAGAAAGCAAGTAGTGCAGACCCTCCTCCTCCTCCCCTGCATATGAAAATACCCACTACACAAACAAGAGCAAGCAGGAGTCTGTTTGTTGACTTGGGTCTACATCTGATACTTTGGGACTTGGTTAGGAGTCTGAAAATCAGCACAATGTTGTTATAAAAAAAAAAAAAAAAAAAAAAAAAAGAAAGAAAGAAATCGAAACTATACACTTTTACAAAAACACTCCCCGATGCGCTATATAAATGGATAATCTACAAAACATTATGAGAAGAAAAATCTAGTGTACAATGTCCCTTTAATGATACACCTTATAATATAGTAAACATGTGCACTAACAAAATAATTGGTTACTTAGAATTAGTTTAATGAAAATCCAAAAGTGAAGCTTATATACTTAATTGCTGACACCAGAATAAACTGTTAAGGATGGTGTAAAATCTTTCTTGAATTGTGTACATTTTAACTTTTTGAATCCCTACCTGTCTTTAGAGTTATGTTTTTTAACTTTCCAAGCAAAAACAGTTTTAGATTTTTTGTATGTGTTTGATTAGTTTGTTTTTGTTAAAGGGACTCTAAACCCACATTTCTTTCATGTAATTAGCAAGAGTCCATGAGCTAGTGACGTATGGGATATACATTCCTACCAGGAGGGGCAAAGTTTCCCAAACCTCAAAATGCCTACAAATACACCCCTCTCCACACCCACAAATCAGTTTTACAAACTTTGCCTCCTATGGAGGTGGTGAAGTAAGTTTGTGCTAGATTCTACGTTGGTATGCGCTCCGCAGCAGTTTGGAGCCCGGTTTTCCTCTCAGCGTGCAGTGAATGTCAGAGGGATGTGAGGAGAGTATTGCCTGTTTGAATTCAATGATCTCCTTCTACGGGGTCTATTTCATAGGTTCTCTGTTATCGGTCGTAGAGATTCATCTCTTACCTCCCTTTTCAGATCGACGATATACTCTTATATATATATACCATTACCTCTGCTGATTTTCGTTTCAGTACTGGTTTGGCTTTCTACAAACATGTAGATGAGTGTCCTGGGGTAAGTAAGTCTTATTTTCTGTGACACTCTAAGCTATGGTTGGGCACTTTTTTAATAAAGTTCTAAATATATGTATTCAAACATTTATTTGCCTTGACTCAGGATGTTCAACATTCCTTATTTTCAGGCAGTCAGTTTCATATATGGGATAATGCACTTGAATCAATTATTTTTCTTACCTTAAAAATTTGACTTTTTTCCCTGTGGGCTGTTAGGCTCGCGGGGGCTGAAAATGCTTCATTTTATTGCGTCATTCTTGGCGCTGACTTTTTTGGCGCAAAAAATCTTTTCTGTTTCCGGCGTCATACGTGTCGCCGGAAGTTGCGTCATTTTTGACGTTCTTTTGCGCCAAAAATGTCGGCGTTCCGGACGTGGCGTCATTTTTGGCGCCAAAAGCATTTAGGCGCCAAATAATGTGGGCGTCTTATTTGGCGCTAAAAAAAATATGGGCGTCGCTTTTGTCTCCACATTATTTAAGTCTCATTTTTCTTTGCTTCTGGTTGCTAGAAGCTTGTTCCTTGGCATTTTTTCCCATTCCTGAAACTGTCATTTAAGGAATTTGATCAATTTTGCTTTATATGTTGTTTTTTGTCTTACATATTGCAAGATGTCTCACGTTGCATCTGAGTCAGAAGATACTTCAGGAAAATCGCTGTCTGGTGCTGGAACTACCAAAGCTAAGTGTATCTGCTGTAAACTTTTGGTAGCTGTTCCTCCAGCTGTTGTTTGTATTAATTGTCATGACAAACTTGTTAATGCAGATAATATTTCCTTTAGTAATGTACCATTACCTGTTGCAGTTCCATCAACATCTAATGTTCAGAATGTTCCTGATAACATAAGAGATTTTGTTTCTGAATCCATCAAGAAGGCTATGTCTGTTATTCCTCTTTCTAGTAAACATAAAAAATCTTTTAAAACTTCTCTTTATACAGATGAATTTTTAAATGAACATCATCATTCTGATTCTAATGACTCTTCTGGTTCAGAGGATTCTGTCTCAGAGGTTGATGCTGATAAATCTTCATATTTATTTAAAATGGAATTTATTCGTTCTTTCCTTAAAGAAGTACTAATTGCTTTAGAAATTGAGGATTCTGGTCCTCTTGATACTAAATCTAAACGTTTAGATAAGGTCTTTAAATCTCCTGTGGTTATTCCAGAAGTTTTTCCTGTTCCCGGTGCTATTTCTGAAGTAATTTCCAGAGAATGGAATAATTTGGGTAATTCATTTACCCCTTCTAAACGTTTTAAGCAATTATATCCTGTGCCGTCCGACAGATTAGAATTTTGGGACAAAATCCCTAAAGTTGATGGGGCTATTTCTACCTTTGCTAAACGTACTACTATTCCTACGTCAGATGGTACTTCGTTTAAGGATCCTTTAGATAGGAAAATTGAATCATTTCTAAGAAAAGCTTATCCGTGTTCAGGTAATCTTCTTAGACCTGCTATATCATTGGCTGATGTTGCTGCAGCTTCAACTTTTTGGTTGGAAACTTTAGCGCAACAAGTTACAGATCATGATTCTCATAATATTATTCTTCTTCTTCAACATGCTAATAATTTTATCTGTGATGCCATTTTTGATATTATCAGAGTTGATGTCAGGTTTATGTCTCTAGCTATTTTAGCTAGAAGAGCTTTATGGCTTAAAACTTGGAATGCTTATATGTCTTCTAAATCGACTCTACTTTCCATTTCTTTCCAGGGTAACAAATTATTTGGTTCTCAGTTGGATTCTATTATCTCAACTGTTACTGGTGGGAAAGGAACTTTTTTACCACAGGATTAAAAATCTAAGGGTAAAAACAGGGCTAATAATCGTTTTCGTTCCTTTCGTTTCAACAAAGAACAAAAACCTGATCCTTCATCCTCAGGAGCAGTTTCAGTTTGGAAACCATCTCCAGTCTGGAATAAATCCAAGCCTTCTAGAAAAGCAAAGCCAGCTTCTAAGTCCACATGAAGGTGCGGCCCTCATTCCAGCTCAGCTGGTAGGGGGCAGGTTACATTTTTTCAAAGAAATTTGGATCAATTCTGTTCACAATCTTTGGATTCAGAACATTGTTTCAGAAGGGTACAGAATTGGTTTCAAGATAAAACCTCCTGCAAAGAGATTTTTTCTTTCCCGTGTCCCAGTAAATCCAGTGAAAGCTCAAGCATTTCTGAAATGTGTTTCAGATCTAGAGTTGGCTGGAGTAATTATGCCAGTTCCAGTTCTGGAACAGGGGCTGGGGTTTTATTCGAATCTCTTCATTGTACCAAAGAAGGAGAATTCCTTCAGACCAGTTCTGGATCTAAAAATATTGAATCGTTATGTAAGGATACCAACGTTCAAAATGGTAACTGTAAGGACTATCTTGCCTTTTGTTCAACAAGGGCATTATATGTCCACAATAGATTTACAGGATGCATATCTGCATATTCCGATTCATCCAGATCATTATCAGTTCCTGAGATTCTCTTTTCTGGACAAGCATTACCAGTTTGTGGCTCTGCCGTTTGGCCTAGCTACAGCTCCAAGAATTTTTACAAAGGTTCTTGGTGCCCTTCTGTCTGTAATCAGAGAACAGGGTATTGTGGTATTTCCTTATTTGGACGATATCTTGGTACTTGCTCAGTCTTTACATTTAGCAGAATCTCATACGAATCGACTTGTGTTGTTTCTTCAAGATCATGGTTGGAGGATCAATTCACTAAAAAGTTCATTGATTCCTCAGACAAGGGTAACATTTCTGGGTTTCCAGATAGATTCAGTGTCCATGACTCTGTCTTTGACAGACAAGAGACGTCTAAAATTGATTTCAGCTTGTCGAAACCTTCAGTCACAATCATTCCCTTCGGTAGCCTTATGCATGGAAATTCTAGGTCTTATGACTGCTGCATCGGACGCGATCCCCTTTGCTCGTTTTCACATGCGACCTCTTCAGCTCTGTATGCTGAATCAATGGTGCAGGGATTACACAAAGATATCTCAATTAATATCTTTAAAACCGATTGTACGACACTCTCTAACGTGGTGGACAGATCACCATTGTTTAATTCAGGGGGCTTCTTTTGTTCTTCCGACCTGGACTGTAATTTCAACAGATGCAGAAGTCTTACAGGTTGGGGAGCTGTGTGGGGATCTCTGACGGCACAAGGTGTTTGGGAATCTCAGGAGGTGAGATTACCGATCAATATTTTGGAACTCCGTGCAATTTTCAGAGCTCTTCAGTCTTGGCCTCTTCTGTAGAGAGAATCGTTCATTTGTTTTCAGACAGACAATGTCACAACTGTGGCATACATCAATCATCAAGGAGGGACTCACAGTCCTCTGGCTATGAAAGAAGTATCTCGAATTCTGGTTTGGGCGGAATCCAGCTCCTGTCTAATCTCTGCGGTTCATATCCTAGGTATAGACAATTGGGAAGCGGATTATCTCAGTCGCCAAACGTTGCATCCGGGCGAATGGTCTCTTCACCCAGAGGTATTTCTTCAGATTGTTCAAATGTGGGAGCTTCCAGAAATAGATCTGATGGCGTCTCATCTAAACAAGAAACTAACCAGGTATCTGTCCAGATCCCGGGATCCTCAGGCGGAAGCAGTGGATGCATTATCACTTCCTTGGAAGTATCATCCTGCCTATATCTTTCCGCCTCTAGTTCTTCTTCCAAGAGTAATCTCCAAGATTCTGAAGGAATGCTCGTTTGTTCTGCTGGTAGCTCCAGCATGGCCTCACAGGTTTTGGTATGCGGATCTTGTCCGGATGGCCTCTTGCCATCCGTGGACTCTTCCGCTAAGACCAGACCTTCTGTCGCAAGGTCCTTTTTTCCATCAGGATCTCAAATCCTTAAATTTAAAGGTATGGAGATTGAACGCTTGATTCTTGGTCAAAGAGGTTTCTCTGACTCTGTGATTAATACTATGTTACAGGCTCGTAAATCTGTATCTAGAGAGATATATTATAGAGTCTGGAAGACTTATATTTCTTGGTGTCTTTCTCATCATTTTTCTTGGCATTCTCTTAGAATTCCGAGAATTTTACAGTTTCTTCAGGATGGTTTAGATAAAGGTTTATCCGCAAGTTCTTTGAAAGGACAAATCTCTGCTCTTTCTGTTCTTTTTCACAGAAAGATTGCTAATCTTCCTGATATTCATTGTTTTGTACAAGCTTTGGTTCGTATAAAACCTGTCATTAAGTCAATTTCTCCTCCTTGGAGTTTGAATTTGGTTCTGGGGGCTCTTCAAGCTCCTCCTTTTGAACCCATGCATTCATTGGACATTAAATTACTTTCTTGGAAAGTTTTGTTCCTTTTGGCGATCTCTTCTGCCAGAAGAGTCTCTGAATTATCTGCTCTTTCTTGCGAGTCTCCTTTTCTGATTTTTCATCAGGATAAGGCGTTGTTGCGAACTTCTTTTGAATTTTTACCTAAGGTTGTGAATTCCAACAACATTAGTAGAGAAATTGTGGTTCCCTCATTATGTCCTAATCCTAAGAATTCTAAGGAGAAATCGTTGCATTCTTTGGATGTTGTTAGAGCTTTGAAATATTATGTTGAAGCTACTAAGTCTTTCCGAAAGACTTCTAGTCTATTTGTTATCTTTTCCGGTTCTAGAAAAGGCCAGAAAGCTTCTGCCATTTCTTTGGCATCTTGGTTGAAATCTTTAATTCATCATGCCTATGTTGAGTCGGGTAAAACTCCGCCTCAAAGGATTACAGCTCATTCTACTAGGTCAGTTTCTACTTCCTGGGCGTTTAGGAATGAAGCTTCGGTTGATCAGATTTGCAAAGCAGCAACTTGGTCTTCTTTGCATACTTTTACTAAATTCTACCATTTTGATGTATTTTCTTCTTCTGAAGCAGTTTTTGGTAGAAAAGTACTTCAGGCAGCGGTTTCAGTTTGAATCTTCTGTTATGTTTTTCATTAAACTTTATTTTGGGTGTGGATTATTTTCAGCAGGAATTGGCTGTCTTTATTTTATCCCTCCCTCTCTAGTGACTCTTGCGTGGAAAGATCCACATCTTGGGTAGTCATTATCCCATACGTCACTAGCTCATGGACTCTTGCTAATTACATGAAAGAAAACTTAATTTATGTAAGAACTTACCTGATAAATTCATTTCTTTCATATTAGCAAGAGTCCATGAGGCCCGCCCTTTTTTGTGGTGGTTATGATTTTTTTGTATAAAGCACAATTATTCCAATTCCTTATTTTATATGCTTTCGCACTTTTTTCTTATCACCCCACTTCTTGGCTATTCGTTAAACTAATTTGTGGGTGTGGTGAGGGGTGTATTTGTAGGCATTTTGAGGTTTGGGAAACTTTGCCCCTCCTGGTAGGAATGTATATCCCATACGTCACTAGCTCATGGACTCTTGCTAATATGAAAGAAATGAATTTATCAGGTAAGTTCTTACATAAATTATGTTTTTTCTTTCATGATTCAGATAGAGCATGCATTTTTAAGCAACTTTCTAATTTAGTCCTATTATACATATTCATTTTCTTGCTATCTTTATTTTACAAAGCAGGAATGTAAGCTTAAGAGCCGGCCCATTTTTAGTTCAGCATCTTGGTAGCACTTGCTGATTGGTAGCCAAATATAGCCACCTATCAGCAAGCGCTACCCAGATGCTGAACCAAAAATGGGCCGGCTGCTAACCTTATATTTCTGCTTTTTCAAATAATGATAGCAAGAGAATTAAAAAATAATAATAGGAGTAAATTAGAAAGTTGCTTAAAATAGCATGCTCTATCTGAAAGGAATTGGGTTTAGTATCCCTTTAAAGGGACCTTAGTTAACATTTTTGTATGAATGCAATGAATATGGAAGCAAATTGTAATATTTTACATTTGGCTCAAAACAAATGCAAATGTGTATTATATAGTTTTTAAAATGTTTACTTTCGAAAACATTAAATGTAATGTTTTCAGCATGTGTAGCGAAAAGTTACTTTATTCAATAAAAAGATTAGGGTACTCCAAAGCATCAGTAGATTTAGCTTAAAGGGACACTGAACCCAAATTTTTTCTTTCGTGATTCAGAAAGAGCATGCAATTTTAAGCAACTTTCTAATTTACTCCTATTTTCAATTTGTCTTCTTTATCTTGAAAAAGAAGGCATCTAAGCTATTTTTTTTGGTTCAGACCATGGACAGCACTTGTTTATTGTTTGTGAATTTATCCACCAATAAGCAAGAACATCCCCGGTTGATCACCAAAAATAGTCCGGCATCTAAACTTACATTCTTGCATTTCAAATAAAGATACCAAGAGAATGAAGAAAATTTGATAATAGGACTAAAATGAGAAAGTTGCTTGAAATTGCATGCTCTATCTGAATCCCGAAAGAAATTTGGGTTCAGTGTCTCTTTAAATAATATATAGTTTAGTAATAATAGCATAATGAGGGCAGCATTGACATTTGCTACATAAGTACAGGATATATGACTCTTATTTTGGTTTTGTGACCATGTGCACCACTAAGCCTATGGTGGAAGGCCAAATGCTTGTGCATTCCCAATTTACGCTTACTGTAAGTGTTGATGACATCACCTTGCATGTCAGCAATGAGGCTTGAAGCATACGGAAGCGTATGATTTTACACAGTATGCATGAAAAATATTTTATCTTAAAACCTGTATGAAGCCTCACATTTGCATTCTTACATGGGCAAAGCAAACATTTTTGAGGCATATCATTTGTTCCAATCTGTATCTGGTCAAATTAAACTTCATGATTCAGATACAGCATGTAATTTTAAACAACTTTCCAATTTACTTCCATTAAAAAAAAATGTGCACAGTCTTTTATATTTACACTTTTTGTGTCACCAGTTCCTACTGAGCATGTGCAAGAATTCACAGACAATACGTATATGCATTTGTGATTGGCTGATTGCAATCGCATGGTACAGTGGAAGTGGAAATATACATCACTTTGAAATATGTTAGAAAAAAAATCTACTACTCATTTGAAATTCAGAGTAAATGCTATTGTATTGTCTTGTTATCTTGCATTTGTTGATTATGCAAATCTACTGTGTTTACTGGTCCTTTAACAGCATTTATTTTTACTTTAGATAATGAAAAACCACACTGTCCAGGCTCAATTGTCCCGGAAAGACATCTTGATAACTGAGTTATGCCTGGCAATAGCTTATCCCTATAAAACAAATTGTTATACTAAAAAATGTTAAACACTTATTCTTCTTGTGGCCTTGTCTACAACTCTGCTCTTTATATAAACCATATTTATACATTTTGAAATTATTATTGCGTCACTCTCTCATAGTGGATGTTCTGAAAATGTCCACCTATTTCTTGGAATAAAGATATCAGACTGATCTCTTAGCTGTCCATTGTGGTGTGCCAAAAAAGTTCAGAAGGCTTCTAAGGCTTCTTTATCAAGTTTGATAGTTCTGTGATCATAATGTTTTATCAGTTTGGTATAACTCAGGACCCTTTAACATCCAGTGCAATTTTTTTATGTACTGTTGTCATCAATAGGAAGACCTGATTTGTTTTATACTTTATTGTTGAGGTAATGACAATACACAACATAATATACAGATTATATCCATGTTTCAAATATATACATAGAGAAGCATATTAGACATTAAAATTAAAATAAAACATTCCTGTCTCAAGAATATATAAGTAACACAGTCCTCTACACACAGTATAACCTCAATATAAAGTTTTTGTTGTTTTTTTTTTTCCAAATCAAAAAAGGAATTGTTCTAAAGTATTCTCCCTGTTATACAATATAATTTGGAGCAACAGGACCACAGAAAATAGCATTATAAATCCCAGCGGCATTTTAGGAGAGAAGAGGCAGCAAGAGCCACTCTTGGACTGAGAAATTATAATGAGCTGGTAATCAGTAGACTGCATACATAGTAAGAGTACATATAAAAACCTGGCAAGTAACTCAAGCACTTGCTCTGAAATTATAGAACACCCACCTAAAAGCTAGGGGGGTTGAGCTGCTAATTCAGTAAGGTTTTACATATAAACACCATTACATGCCTTAGAAAAAGAAATTACTACAAGGTGATGGCTAGGATTTAAAACAAATGCTCAATGTTTTCTTGAAGTACATACATTTCCCAAGAGACTTTTTGTAAAAAATATTTGGCAAAAATATTGATGAGAAACGTTATCATTATTATTGTAGCAATATTATTTTACCCTACTCAAGCCCAGAAAAGGTGCTAAATAATGACATTCTTCAAACAGAGAGTAAACAGTCTCTTCCATCTTTATAACAGACAATGAGGAAAATGTTAACGGGAAATGCTATAAATTTGTACTCATTTATTTGTATAACCGAACCATACCTAAGCCTCATGTAGGAGATTCAGTGCATTTGCAAACATAGCTATATCTTTGAATCAGGAGCAGCTCACAATACTACGGCCAATCATGGCTTCTGCCTGGAGGCCCGCAGTCATTTTTTTTCTGATTAAACAACTTTTTTCTTCTTTTTGAGTATGTGTGAACTTGGATGAGGATGCGTCCCCTCAGATTTCTGGAAGGGGTTTCTACCTTCTTAAGTAGCATTGTGGCTATATACACTCCAGTACTGTCAATGGTTCTACTGTGGGAGTGAGGGTGAAATACATTAAAGGGACATTGTACACTAGATTTTTCTTTGCATAAATGTTTTGTAGATGATCCATTTATATAGCCCATCTGGGTGTGTTTTTGTAACAATGGATAGTTTTGATGATTTTTAAATAACATTGTGCTGATTTTCAGACTCCTAACCAAGCCCCAACATTTTAGAGGTATATTAATGTATACAGACTTCATATGAAAATGGATCTTTTCATATGCAGGGGATGGGGGGAGGGTCTGCTCTCAGCCCCTATCAGTGGGTGTCCCAGGCTGATGTCATTAACAGTTTTAAATTGGTAGCTTCTAAGTAAGTTTTTAAAAGGTTTTACACTGGATTTTATTTATCAGTATCTGTGCATATTATTCTTTATAGTAGTGTCTATTACACGCAGTTAAATGAAAATTGGTGTATATTGTCCCTTTAATTTCATGGTAAGTAAAAAATCTTGTTTTGTGTTTGTAATCTTTAGCAACTCATTTCATATTTGTATATTACCCAGCTAAATGTCATAGATTAGCCAAAGTCAGTTAGCAAAGGTTATAATGGAGAAAACCAGTTAATTACTTTCACTTGGCGCAAAATGTATTTGTAAATGCAAATTCAGAATGTTTTCTAATGCAAACATTGTTAAAGGGACACTGAACCCACATTTTTTATTTTGTGATTCAGATAGAGCATGACATTTTAAGCAACTTTCTAATTTACTCCAAATATCAAATTTTCTTCATTCTCTTGGTATCTTTATTTGAAATGCAAGAATGTAAGTTTAGATGCCAGCCCATTTTTGGTGAACAACCTGGGTTGTCCTTGCTGATTGGTGGACAAATTCATCCACCAATAAAAAAAGTGCTGTCCAGAGTCTGAACAAAACAAAAAAAAAAAAGCTTTGATGCCTTTTTCAAATAAAGATAGCAAGAGAATGAAGAAAATTTGATAATAGGAGTAAATTAGAAAGTAGCTTAAAATTGCACGCTCTGTCTGAATTACGAAAGAAAAAATTTGGGTTCAATGTCCCTTTAAGTTTGTGTTATTTTGTCTGGAAACAAGTTTATACATTGTTGCATCTCATTATTTTTTTTATTCTTCTGTTGAAGCATTTATCCATCAGGTGACCAGGAGAACAATTCGGGTCTTATTCCTGCTGCACATAACACAGGGGGTTCATTGCCTGACCTGACCAACATCCACTTCCCTTCTCCGTTACCAATTCCATTAGATCCTGAGGAGTCGTCTTTTCCAACTCTAAATAACTCTAACAGCACAGGCAATTTATCTCACCTGGGCATGAACAACACAAGTCAAGGTAAGTGGAGTGTATATTAGATATATAATAAGCATTACCTGGTAGCTTTTTTTCCTGACTTTGTAACTTTTTCCTACTGAGGTAAAAATGAGAGACAGATAGACATACATTTAAATACATGCAGGCATAAATGTTGATGCCATTATGTTTGCAAACGCTATACCTACCCCCTGAAGCTTTAGATTTATGGCTGTCTTCTTTCTTTTTCCTCCAGAAGGAATCATGTTTATTTGAAACCATATTAAGGGGACATTAAACACCTTGTAATTACAGGACATTTCTGTTGTGTCGCTATAGAATGTAATTGTTTTGCAGTTGTTATCAATTAAGACAATTAGGGGCATATATGTAGCAGGGATAGCCTTTAGAAGTCAGCAGGGTTCATTTCAGTGTCTGAAAGTTAGAAATTGATTTATTTTCAAAGCTAAATTACATGATATGGGGGCAAAATAAATTATAAAAATATATTGCAAAGTTGTTTATGCACAAGTAAACATTTTATAAAAAGGTGTTTACTGTTACTTTTGTGTAAGACTATTATAAAAGACTCTACATTGAGATTTTTTGATTGATAGACTTACAATTGTTTACTTGTTAATTTTATTTTATATTTATCTTCCTTACAAATTGTAAAACAAATAGCAAATTGCTTTGTATTAAAATAATTCTTTTAATTTGTAGATGTGTTTTTTTTTTAAAATTAAATGGGCATGAAACCCACATTTCTCCTACATTGGTGTATCCGGTCCACGGCTTCTTCCTTACTTGTGGGATATTCTCAATCCCTACAGGAAGTGGCAAAGAGAGCACACAGCAGAGCTGTCCATATAGCTCCCCTCAGGCTCCGCCCCCCCCCAGTCATTCTCTTTGCCGCTCTAACTAGTAGCATCTCCACGGGGGTGGTAAAGAGTATGTGGTGTTTAGTTGTAGTTTTTTATTCTTCTATCAAGAGTTTGTTATTTTAAAATAGTGCCGGCTTGTACTATTTACTCTGCAGCAGAAAGTGATGAAGATTTCTGCCGAGAGGAATATGATTTTAGCACCAGTAACTAAAATCCATTGCTATTCCCTCGCAGGACTGTTGAAACCAGAGAACTTCAGTTGGGGGGAACAGTTTGCAGGCTTAACTGCTTCAGGTATGATCAGTCATTTTTCTAACAAGACCTAGTAATGCTAGAAGACTGTCAGCAATCCCCTCTGGGATAGGTAAGCCATTTCTCCAATATTGGTGTGTCCGGTCCACGGCGTCATCCTTACTTGTGGGAATATCTCTTCCCCAACAGGAAATGGCAAAGAGTCCCAGCAAAGCTGGCCATATAGTCCCTCCTAGGCTCCGCCCACCCCAGTCATTCTCTTTGCCGTTGCACAGGCAACATCTCCACGGAGATGGTTAAGAGTATGTGGTGTTTAGTTGTAGTTTTTTATTCTACTATCAAGAGTTTGTTATTTTAAAATAGTGCTGGTATGTACTATTTACTCTGAAACAGAAAGAGATGAAGAATTCTGTTTGTGAGAGGAAGATGATTTTAGCAGACAGTAACTAAAATCCTTTGCTTTTTCCACATAGGACTGTTGAGATGAAGTAACTTCAGTTGGGGGAAACAGTTAGCAGACTTTTCTGCTTAAGGTATGACTAGCCATATTTCTAACAAGACTGTGTAATGCTGGAAGGCTGTCATTTCCCCTCATGGGGACCGGTAAGCCATTTTCTTAGTCTCAAGCAGAATAAAGGGCTTAATATGGGCTATAAAACTGGTAGACACTTTTATGGGCAAAATCGATTGCTTTATTTGGGCATTTTATACATGTTTATGCTGGTATTTCACATTTATAAACTTGGGGAACGTTTTTTAACGTCAGGCACTATGTTAGACACCTTTTCCAGTCAGGAAGGGCCTTCCCAGTTGTAGGCTGAGCCTCATTTTCGCGCCATTATTGCGCAGTTGTTTTTGAGAGCAAGACATGCAGATGCATGTGTGAGGACCTGAAAATAGTTGGAAAAGTTCCTAGAAGGCGTCATTTGGTATCGTATTCCCCTCTGGGCTTGGTAGTGTCGCAGCAAAGGCTGTAGCTGGGACTGTAGAGGGGTTAAAACTGTAACCGGCTCCGGTTTCGTTATTTTAAGGGTTAAAGCTCTGAAAATTGGTGTGCAATACTTTTAATGCTTTAAGACACTGCGGTGAAATTTTGGTAATTTTTGAACAATTCCTTCATATTTTTTCACATATTCAGTAATAAAGTGTGCTCTGTTTAAAATTTAAAGAGACAGTAACGGTTTTGTTTTAAAACGGTTTTTGTGTTTTACTGACAAGTTTAAGCCTGTTTAACATGTCTGTGCCTTCAGATAAGCTATGTTCTATATGTATGAAAGTCAATGTGTCTCCCCCTTCTAAATTATGTGATAATTGTGCCAAAGCGTCCAAACAAAGTAAGGACAGTACTGTCACAGATAATGAAGTTGCCCAAGATGATTCATCAGATGAAGGGAGTAGACATGGTTCTACATCATCTCCTCCTGTGTCTACACCAGTTTTGCCCACGCAGGAGGCCCCTAGTACTTCTAGCGCGCCAATGCTTATTACCATGCAACAATTGACGGCTGTAATGGATAACTCCATAGCAAATATTTTATCCAAAATGCCTGCATATCAGAGAAAGCGCGATTGCTCTGTTTTAAACACTGAAGAGCAGGAGGGCGCTGATGATAATTGTTCTGTCATACCCTCACACCAATCTGAAGGGGCCATGAGGGAGGTTTTGTCAGATGGGGAAATTTCAGATTCAGGAAAAATTTCCCAACAGGCTGAACCTGATGTTGTGACATTTAAATTTAAATTAGAACATCTCCGCGCACTGCTTAAGGAGGTGTTATCTACTCTGGATGATTGTGACAACCTGGTCATTCCAGAAAAATTATGCAAGATGGACAAGTTCCTAGAGGTTCCGGTGCACCCCGACGCTTTTCCTATACCCAAGCGGGTGGCGGACATAGTGAATAAGGAATGGGAGAAGCCCGGCATACCTTTTGATCCCCCTCCTATATTTAAGAAATTATTTCCTATGGTCGACCCCAGAAAGGACTTATGGCAGACAGTCCCTAAGGTCAAGGGGGCAGTTTCTACTCTAAACAAGCGCACTACTATTCCTATCGAGGATAATTGTGCTTTCAAAGATCCTATGGATAAAAAATTGGAGGGTTTGCTTAAAAAGATTTTTGTACAGCAAGGTTACCTTCTTCAACCCATTTCGTGCATTGTTCCTGTCACTACAGCAGCGTGGTTCTGGTTCGAGGAACTAGAAAAGTCGCTCAGTAGAGAGACTCCATATGAGGAGGTTATGGACAGAGTTCACGCACTTAAGTTGGCTAACTCTTTTATTTTAGATGCCGCTTTGCAAATAGCTAGATTAGTGGCGAAAAATTCAGGGTTTGCAATTGTGGCGCGCAGAGCGCTTTGGCTAAAGTCTTGGTCAGCGGATGTATCATCCAAGACAAAACTGCTTAATATCCCCTTCAAGGGTAAAACTCTCTTTGGGCCAGAATTGAAAGAGATTATCTCAGACATCACTGGGGGAAAGGGCCACGCCCTCCCACAAGATGGGCCTTTCAAAGCCAAGAATAAGTCTAATTTTCGTTCCTTTCGTAATTTCAGGAATGGACCGGGCTCTAATTCTGCATCCTCTAAGCAAGAGGGTAATACCTCACAAACTAAACCAGCCTGGAAACCGATGCAAGGCTGGAACAAGGGTAAGCAGGCCAAGAAGCCTGCCGCTGCTAACAAAACAGCATGAAGGAGTAGCCCCCGATCCGGGACCGGATCTAGTGGGGGGCAGACTCTCTCTCTTTGCTCAGGCTTGGGCAAGAGATGTTCAGGATCCCTGGAAGCTAGAAATAGTTTCTCAGGGTTATCTTCTGGAATTCAAGGAACTACCCCCAAGGGGAAGGTTCCACATGTCTCACTTATCCTCAAACCAAATAAAGAGGCAGGCATTCTTACATTGTGTAGAAGACCTGTTAAAGATGGGAGTGATACACCCAGTTCCAACGGCGGAACAAGAAATGGGATTTTACTCAAATCTGTTTGTAGTTCCCAAAAAAGAGGGAACTTTCAGACCAATCCTGGATTTAAAGATCCTAAACAAATTTCTCAGAGTACCATCGTTCAAGATGGAAACCATTCAAACGATTCTACCCACAATTCAGGAAGGTCAATTTATGACTACCGTGGATCTAAAGGATGCGTATCTACATATCCCTATCCACAAAGAACATCATCAGTTCCTAAGGTTCGCCTTTCTGGACAAACATTACCAGTTTGTGGCCCTCCCATTCGGGTTAGCCACTGCTCCAAGGATTTTCACAAAGGTACTCGGATCCCTTCTAGCGGTTCTAAGACCAAGGGGCATTGCAGTAGTACCGTACTTGGACGACATTCTAGTACAAGCGTCGTCTCTTTCAAAGGCAAAGGCTCACTCAGACATCGTTCTGGCCTTTCTCAGATCTCACGGATGGAAGGTGAACATAGAAAAAAGTTCCCTGTCTCCGTCGACAAGAGTTCCCTTCTTGGGAACAATAATAGATTCCTTAGAAATGAGGATTTTCTTGAAAGAAGTCAGAAAGTCAAAACTTCTAAACGCTTGTCAAGTTCTTCATTCTATTCCTCGTCCTTCCGTAGCTCAGTGCATGGAAGTAGTAGGATTGATGGTTGCAGCAATAGACATAGTTCCTTTTGCGCAAATTCATCTAAGACCATTACAACTGTGCATGCTGAAACAGTGGAATGGGGACTATACAGACTTGTCTCCAGTGATTCAAGTAGATCAGAAGACCAGAGACTCACTCCGTTGGTGGCTAACCCAGGATCACCTATCCCAGGGAATGAGCTTCCGCAGTCCAGAGTGGGTCATCGTCACAACCGACGCCAGCCTAGTGGGCTGGGGCGCGGTCTGGGAATCCCTGAAGGCTCAGGGACTGTGGTCTCGGGAAGAGTCTCTTCTCCCGATAAACATTCTGGAACTAAGAGCGATATTCAATGCTCTCAGGGCTTGGCCTCAGCTAGCAAAGGCCAGATTCATAAGATTCCAATCAGACAACATGACTGTTGCGTATCTCAATCATCAGGGGGGAACAAGGAGTTCCCTGGCGATGAAAGAAGTGACCAAAATAATACAATGGGCGGAGAATCACTCCTGCCACCTATCTGCGATCCACATTCCAGGTGTGGAAAACTGGGAAGCGGATTATTTGAGTCGTCAGACATTCCATCCGGGGGAGTGGGAACTCCACCCGGAGATCTTTGCCCAGTTGACGCAACTATGGGGCATTCCAGATATGGATCTGATGGCGTCTCGTCAGAACTTCAAGGTTCCTTGCTACGGGTCCAGATCCAGGGATCCCAAGGCGACTCTAGTGGATGCACTAGTAGCGCCTTGGACCTTCAACCTAGCTTATGTGTTTCCACCGTTTCCTCTCATTCCCAGGCTGGTAGCCAGGATCAAACAGGAGAGGGCCTTGGTGATCTTGATAGGTCCTGCGTGGCCACGCAGGACTTGGTATGCAGACCTGGTGAATATGTCATCGGTTCCACCATGGAAGCTACCTTTGAGACAGGACCTTCTTGTTCAGGGTCCATTCGAACATCCAAATCTGGTCTCCCTCCAGCTGACGGCTTGGAGATTGAACGCTTGATTCTATCAAAGCGTGGGTTTTCAGATTCCGTGATAGATACTCTGGTTCAAGCCAGAAAACCGGTAACTAGAAAGATTTACCATAAAATATGGAAAAGATATATCTGCTGGTGTGAATCCAAGGGATTCCCATGGAATAAGATAAAGATCCCTAGGATTCTTTCCTTTCTACAAGAAGGTTTGGATAAAGGATTATCTGCGAGTTCTCTAAAGGGACAGATTTCTGCTTTATCTGTCCTACTACACAAACGACTGGCAGTTGTGCCAGATGTTCAAGCATTTGTTCAGGCTTTGGTTAGAATCAAGCCTTTTTACAGACCTTTGACTCCTCCCTGGAGTTTAAATCTAGTTCTTTCAGTTCTTCAAGGGGTTCCGTTTGAACCTTTACATTCCATAGATATTAAGTTGTTATCTTGGAAAGTTTTGTTTTTGGTTGCTATTTCTTCTGCTAGAAGAGTTTCTGAGTTATCTGCTCTACAGTGTACTCCACCCTATCTGGTGTTCCATTCAGATAAGGTTGTTCTGCGTACTAAGCCTGGTTTTCTACCAAAGGTTGTTTCCAACAAAAATATTAATCAGGAGATAGTTGTACCTTCTTTGTGTCCGAATCCAGTTTCAAAGAAGGAATGTTTGCTACACAATTTAGATGTAGTCCGTGCTCTAAAGTTCTACTTAGAAGCTACAAAAGAGTTCAGACAAACTTCTTCTCTGTTTGTCGTCTATTCTGGTAAAAGGAGAGGTCAAAAAGCAACTTCTACCTCTCTTTCCTTTTGGCTTAAAAGCATCATCCGATTGGCTTATGAGACTGCCGGACGGCAGCCTCCTGAAAGAATCACAGCTCACTCCACTAGGGCTGTAGCTTCCACATGGGCCTTCAAGAACGAGGCTTCTGTTGATCAGATATGTAAGGCAGCGACTTGGTCTTCACTGCACACTTTTGCCAAATTTTACAAATTTGATACTTGTGTGTGTGAAGTGTGCCATAGCGTCCAAATAGCTTAAGGACCGTACAATCACGCTTAAAGATATAGCCCAAGATGATTCTTTAGCTGAAGGTAGTGAGGATAGATAGCTCACTATCCTCTCTTTCTGTGTCAACACCAGCTATGCCCGCGCAAGCGATGCCCAGTACATCTAGCGTGCCAATTGCTATTACTATGCAACAGTTAGCAGCAGTAATGGATAATTCTCTCGCAGCATTTTTATCCAAACTGCCAGCTTTTCCTAGGAAGCGTGATTGCTCAGTTTTAAATACAGAAAATGAGCAAGCAGACGCAGAGGATAATTTATCTGTAGTACCCTCACATCAATCTGACTTGGCGGTGAGGGAGGGCCTGTCTTAGGGAGAAATTTCTGACACAAGAAAAGTTTCTCAGCAGGCAGAGCCTGATACCATAGCATTTAAATTTAATCTTGAACACCTCTGCGCTCTACTTAAGGAGGTCCTAGCTACTCTTGATGATTGTGACCCTTTGGTGGTCCCAGAAAAATTGTGTAAAATGGATAAATTCTTAGAGGTCCCAGTACACACTGATGCGTTTCCGATACCTAAGAGGGTGGCGGATATAGTGAATAAGGAGTGGGAGAAGCCAGGTGTACCTTTTGTTCCCGCTCCTATATTTAAGAAAATGTTCCCCATTGTTGACCCCAGAAGGGACGCGTGGCAGACGGTCCCTAAGGTAGAGGGGGCAGTTTCAACGCTAGCTAAGCGCACAACTATACCAATAGAAGACAGTTGCGCTTTCAAAGATCCTATGGATAAAAAATTAGAAGGTTTACTTAAGAAAATTTTTGTTCAACAAGGTTTTCTTCTTCAACCAATTTCTTTCATTATTCCTGTAACCACTGCAGCTGCTTTTTGGTTTGAGGAATTAGAAAACTCGCTCCAGAAGGAGACTTCTTATGATGAAGTCATGGATAGAATTCACGCCCTGAAGTTGGCTAATTCTTTCATTACAGATGCCGCTTTTCAGTTAGCTAAATTAGCGGCGAAAAATTCTGGTTTCGCAATAGTGGCGCGTAGGGCGCTTTAGCTAAAATCGTGGCCGGCGGATGTGTCGTCCAAAACAAAATTGCTTAATATTCCTTTCAAGGGTAAGACCCTATTCGGGCCAGAGTTGAAAGAAATTATTTCAGATATCACTGGGGGAAAGGGCCATGCCCTTCCACAGGATAGACCTTTCAAAGCTAAAAATAAGTCTAATTTTCGTTCCTTTCGCAATTTCAGGAACGGACCGGCTTCTACCTCTACAGCCACTAGGCAAGAGGGTAACGCACCCCAGCCCAAACCAGCATGGAAACCATTGCAAGGCTGGAACAAGGGTAAACAGGCCAAAAAGCCTGCTGCTGCTACCAAGACAGCATGAAGGGATAGCCCCCGATCCGGGACCGGATCTAGTAGGGGGCAGACTTTCTCTCTTTGCTCAGGCCTGGGCAAGAGATGTTCCGGACCCCTGGGCACTAGAAATTGTCTCTCAGGGGTATCTTCTAGAATTCAAGGACCTTCCTCCAAGGGGAAGGTTCCACATGTCTCGCTTATCTTTAGAAAAATGGGGGTGATAAACCCAGTTCCAACAGCAGAACAAGGACTGGGATTTTACTCAAACCTGTTTGTAGTTCCCAAAAAGGAAGGAACTTTCAGGCCAATTCTGGATTTAAAGATCCTAAACAAATTCCTCAGAGTTCCCTCATTCAAAATGGAAACCATATTCGGACAATTTTACCAATGGTCCAGGAGGGTCAATATATGACTACCGTGGACTTAAAGGATGCGTACCTGCATATTCCTATCCACAAAGATCCTTTCTGGACAAGCATTACCAGTTCGTGGCTCTTCCCTTCGGATTGGCCACTGCTCCCAGAATTTTCACAAAGGTGCTAGGGTCCCTTCTAGCGGTGCTAAGGCCAAGGGGCATTGCAGTAGCACCTTACCTAGACAACATTTTAATACAGGCGTCGTCCTTTCACAAAGCAAGGGCTCATACGGACATTGTTCTAGCCTTTCTAAGGTCTCTCGGGTGGAAGGTGAACATAGATAAAAGTTCTCTGTCTCCGTTCACAAGGGTTCCCTTCCTGGGAACAATAATAGACTCGGTAGAAATGAAAATCTTTCTGACAGAGGTCAGGAAATTAAAACTTTTGAACACTTGTCGAGTTCTTCAATCCATTCCTCAACCCTCCATAGCTCAGTGCATGGAGGTAATAGGACTAATGGTTGCGGCAATGGACGTGGTTCCTTTTGCTCGAATTCATTTAAGACCATTGCAACTGTGCATGCTTAAACAATGGAATGGGGATTATGCAGATTTGTCTTCCCAGATTCAGATGGACCAGCAAACCAGAGACTCACTCCTCTGGTGGTTGTCTCAGGATCACCTGTCTCAGGGAATGAGTTTCCGAAGACCGGAGTGGATCATTGTCAAGACCGACGCCAGCCTCTTAGGCTGGGGCGCGGTCTGGAAGTCCCTGAAGGCTCAGGGTCTATGGTCTCGGGAAGAATCTCTTCTCCCGATAAACATTTTGGAATTGAGAGCGATATTCAATGCGCTCCAGGCATGGCCTCAACTAGCGGAGGCCAAATTCATCAGATTTCAGTTGGACAACATGACGACTGTAGCGTACATCAATCATCAGGGGGGAACAAAGAGTTCCCTGGCGATGAGGGAGGTATCCAAGATCATCAAATGGGCAGAGGATCACTCCTGCCATCTATCAGCAATTCACATCCCAGGAGTGGACAACTGGGAAGCGGATTATCTGAGTCTTCAGACTTTCCATCCGGGGGAGTGGGAACTCCACCCGGAGGTTTTTGCTCAGCTGACCCAGCTATGGGGCATTCCAGATCTGGATCTGATGGCGTCACGTCAGAACTCCAAAGTTACACGTTACGGGTCCAGGTCCAGGGATCCCAAGGCGACATTGGTAGATGACCTAGTAGTGCCTTGGTCGTTCAATCTAGCTTATGTCTTTCCACCGTTTCCCCTTCTCCCCCGGCTAGTAGCCAGGATCAAACAGGAGAAGGCTTCGGTAATTCTGATAGCTCCTGCATGGCCACGCAGGACTTGGTATGCAGACCTGGTGAATATGTCATCGGTTCCACCATGGAAGCTGCCTTTGAGGCAGGACCTTCTAATTCAAGGTCCATTCGAACATCCAAACCTAGTTTCTCTGCAACTGACTGCTTGGAGATTGAACGCTTGATTCTAGCTAAGCGTGGGTTTTCGGAATCAGTTATAGATACTCTGATCCAGGCTAGAAAGCCTGTCACCAGGAAAATTTACCATAAGATATGGCGGAAATATCTTTGCTGGTGCAAATCCAAGGGTTACTCATGGAGTAAGATTAGGATTCCAAGGATACTATCTTTTCTCCAAGAAGGATTGGAGAAAGGTCTGTCAGCTAGTTCTTTAAAGGGACAGATATCTGCTCTGTCTGTTTTGTTACACAAGCGTCTGGCAGCCATGCCAGATATTCAGGCATTTGTACAGGCTTTAGTCAGAATCAAGCCTGTCTACAGACCTGTGGCTCCTCCATGGAGTCTAAATTTAGTTCTTTCAGTTCTTCAAGGGGTTCCGTTTGAACCTCTACATTCCATAGATATTAAGTTACTATCTTGGAAAGTTTTGTTTTTAGTAGCTATTTCTTCTGCTAGAAGAGTTTCTGAATTGTCTGCTTTGCAGTGTAATTCACCCTATCTGGTGTTTCATACAGATAAGGTCGTTTTACGTACCAAACCTGGTTTTCTTCCAAAAGTGGTTTCCAATAAGAATATCAACCAGGAAATAGTTGTTCCTTCTCTGTGTCCTAATCCAGTTTCTAACAAGGAACGTCTGTTACACAATCTTGATGTGGCTGAAAAGCATCATCCGGTTGGCTTATGAGACTGCTGGAAGGCAGCCTCCTGAACGAGTTACAGCTCACTCTACTAGAGCTGTGGCTTCCACATGGGCTTTCAAGAATGAGGCTTCTGTTGAACAGATTTGTAAGGCAGCGACTTGGTCTTCACTGCATACGTTTGCCAAATTTTACAAATTCGATACTTTTGCTTCTTCGGAGGCTATTTTTGGGAGAAAGGTTTTGCAAGCAGTGGTGCCTTCCGTTTAGGTTACCTGACTTGTTCCCTCCCTTCATCCGTGTCCTAAAGCTTTGGTATTGGTTCCCACATGTAAGGATGAAGTCGTGGACCGGATACACCAATGTAGGAGAAAACAGAATTTATGTTTACCTGATAAATTTCTTTCTCCTACGGTGTATCCGGTCCACGGCCCGCCCTGGCATTTTGGTCAGGTTTAAATTTATTTTTTGTAAAATACAGTCACCACTGCACTCTATGGTTCTCCTTTTTCTCCTAACCGTTGGTCGAATGACTGGGGGGGCGGAGCCTGAGGGGAGCTATATGGACAGCTCTGCTGTGTGCTCTCTTTGCCACTTCCTGTAGGGATTGAGAATATCCCACAAGTAAAGATGAAGCCGTGGACCGGATACACCGTAGGAGAAAGAAATTTATCAGGTAAACATAAATTCTGTTTTTTTTCTTTCATGATTTAGAAAGAACGTGCAATTTTAAACAACTTTCTGATTTGCTTCTATTATCTAATTTGCTTCATTCGCTTTATATCCTTTGCTGAAAAGCATATCTATATAGGCTCAGTAGCTGCTGGTTGGTGGCTGCACATAGATGCCTTGTATGATTGGCTCACCCATATACATTGCTATTTCTTCAACAAAGGATATCTAAAGAATAAAGCAAATTAGATAATAGAAGTTAATTGGAATGTTGTTTAAAATTGTATTCTCTATCTGAATCATGAAAGAAAACTTTTGGGTTTAGTGTCCCTTTAAGGAACAGAAACATTTGAGTCCAATCCTTTTTTTCTGATATTTCATTCCGCTTTCCTTTACTCGCCCACCCATCTTAGCTTAATACTTCAAAATGGTGTCTGCTTCTTTTTATTCCAAGGCCATCTTGCATCTACTAAGTGATAAAGTGGTATAGTTTTATTTGCGAACATGTCAAGAGTGTACTTTTTGTGCCTGTGCTGTTAGGCAAATCACATTAACATTTCACAAATGACTTTCCTTGTTAAGAATAAAAAAACAGCCTGTCAAGTGACATATCTCCACTTTCTGTGTACGTGGATATATAATGTATATATAACTTGCCCGTTCAGGGTTAAAAGGCACCACTCTGCTTACCTCTTAAAACCTTTTGTTTCTTTTGTTGGTACGTGATGGCTATAAGTAAGATTCTGAAATCCACAAGGCATTTCTGTTTTCATGTAGTTAATGGGACATGAAAGTCAAAATAAATCTTTAGAATTCGGATAGAACATGCACTTTTAAGAGATTTTTCTATTTACTATTTTTAATGATCTTTGTTCTCTTGGTATCCTTTGCTGAAAAGCATACCTAGTTAGGCTAAGGAGCAGCAGTGCACTAATGGGAGCTTGCTAAGAACTGGTGGCTACACACATATGCCTCTTGTCATTGGCTCATCAGATGTGTTTAGCAATCTCTGAATGATGCATTGCTGCTCTGGTGCTGACATTTTCAGTGGTTAAACACACAGGTATATGCAAGAAACAGTGCAATAATAAAATGCACTAACAGAAAAGATCATTTTGCTTCACGTTTGTCCTTTTAAATTGACATTCGTTATTATTTTTTCCTTTGTATCTAAAAAGAAGGCATTTGTAAATGTTAATTTTGTTTGGGGGGAGGGGTGTTCATGTGTTAACAGGGAAAAAAGTTTTTACTTATCAGCTAGGAAGCTTCAATCCCACATATGAGTTTTGCCCTGATAAGAACTTAAAGGGATACTGAGCCCAAATGTTTTCTTTCGTGATTTAGATAGAGCATGCAATTTTAAGCAACTTTCTAATTTACTCCTATTATCATATTTTCTTCGTTCTCTTGCTATCTTTATTTGAAAAAGGCATCTACACTTTTTTTGGTTCAGACTCTGGATAGCACTTTTTTATTGATGGATGAATTTATCCACCAATTAGCAAGGACAACCCAGGTTGTTCACCAAAAAAGGGCCGGCATCTAAACTTACATTCTTGCATTTAAAATAAAGATACCAAGAGAATGAAGAAAATTTGATAATAGGAGTAAATTAGAAAGTTGCCTAAAATTTGCATTTCTATCTGAATCACGAAAGAAAAAATGTGGGTTCAGTATCCCTTGAAAGGGACATGAAACCCAAATTTTTTCTTCCATGATTTAGATAGAGCATACATTTTTAAACAACTTTTCAATTTACTTCTTGTATCTAATTTGCTTCATTCTCTTGGCATCCTTTGTTTAAAAGCATATCTAGATGGGCTCAGGAGCTGAAAGCTAGCTGCTGATTGGTGCCTGCACATATATGCCTCTTGTGATTGGCTTACCGATATGTTCAGAAAGTTCCCAGTAGTGCATTGCTGCTCCTTAAAGAAAGGATACCAAGAGAATAAAGCAACATTGATAATAGAAGTAAATTAGAAAAATGTTTTCAATTGTATGCTTTATCTAAATCATGAAAGAAAAATTTGGGGATTCATGTCCCTTTAAGGTTAGTTTTAAATTCAATTTAAACTTTTCTCTTCCCTCATATATTTTGCATTTAAATTGGTTTGTTTCATATTCAGGATATCATTATCTGAAGTAATATATTTTCTTGATTTGCCCAACAGTTTAATGTCCCTTTGATAACCATTATAGCAGGGTTACTAATCACCATGCTATTGTTTTGCCTTCTATGCCTGCTGCTGTCTTCAATGCAATTTTCATATTTTAACCCATTACTGGTGTCAGCTGGGGAAACGCTGCATCTTAATACTGGGGGCCGCCATAGTGGAACTTAGGTATTCATATGCTCTGTAACAGAATCAGTGCACATTTACAGATTAGGGATTTTACCATCTTATAAACAGCTGTATCATGTGTTTAGCGTTTGAGTGCACAATACAGAGCAGGAGCATTTTTCTTTCATACAAGTAGTGAGAATCCACGATCCATTACTCCTGGAAATTACTCTTTCCTGCCACTAGGAGGAGGCAAAGATTTAAAAACCCCAAGAGCTCTATAAAACCACTCCCACCTCATTGGTAACCCAGTCTTGTATTTGCCTCTCCTGGAAGGAAAGTGAAGAATAAAGATGTGAATATGATTCTTTAGTTTTGAGGGGTTCTCAGATTAAGTTGAGGCCCATTTCCACTCAGAGTTCAGTTTTTTGGTGGAGAGATGTATTTGGAGTATGGGTAGTGGCATATTTTTCACCTGCTGGGATTTAGTCACAAACCTTCCAACGGTGTGGCAGGGACTTGCCCTTTTGCCTCCTCCTGGTTCAGCTTCCTACTGGTTTCCTCCAGCAGTAGGGTGCCTATTGGTAAGTACAACATTTTTATAATTTGGCACTGAGCCTATTAGGGGTGTGTGTGTGTGTGTATGTATGTATGTATGTATGTGTGTGTGTGTGTGTGTGTGTGTGTGTGTGTATATATATATATATGTGTATATATATATATATATATATATATATATATATATATATATATATATATATATATATACTGTATATATGTGTGTAAAATTCCCCTTTAAAACTATTTTATGTTTTCAAGTTTTCACACGCACACTTGGTCGTGTATTTAGTTTTGCCGCACTTTTTTTCTTTACGTGACATCAGGTTGATGCACACTATTTCTTTAGTATGCTATATGGATATCAGGCGTCCTAAATCATAGTGACACATTTGCCTTAATGTTTTTTGTTTTTAAGCAGTACTTTCAGAGGTTTTCCCTTTCTTAAAGAGCTTTTTTAATAGGGACATTACCATTTAACTGCATGTTTGTATTTTTGCATTTAACTTAATTATTAGTTTTCTGCAGTTTTAGAGCCTTCTGATCCCGACCCAAAATCTGCCTTAGAACCTGGGTCATCTGAACACTTTCCTACCAGTGTTAAATGTTTGTATTGTAAAACAGGCTGAAGTTTTACCTCTAGCAAACTTATGCAATAAATGTATTAATGCATTCTTATCATTCTAATGCTACTCTTGCTTCTAAAGGTGTTACTACTCCTTTTATTTATTTTTTGTCCTTACAGGAGAGAACTTCAAATTTTGCTCTTGGAATTAAGAACTTTATTCGCTCTACATTGTCTGAGATGTTGATGGCCATTCCTCATCATAGCATAAAAGGTCAGCTCAGAATTTACCTTCTACTAGCTCTAAGTCTGCTGAGGTTATGAGTCCTCAGAGGAAGAGTTTTTTTCTGAATCAGAATCATACTTTATTTTTTTTAGTTGAACATATTTGTTCTTTTTTTGATAAATTTTGCTTATTTTAGATGTTAAAAATCCTAAAATAAGAATGGGATTGCTCTTTTGATAGTTTAGATACTAATTTTAAACATATGGTTAATCTCCTGAGGTATTTCCTATCCCTGATGCAGTCTCTGAGATAGGGAATGGCATATGCCAGGTTTTTCTTTTAATGTTTCTGCATGTTTAAGAACTTGTATCCTTTTCCGGCTTCTAACAGCTTTGGCAAACTGTTCCCAAAGTGGATGGGGCCATGTCTTCTTTTGCTCAAAAAACTACTATTCCTTTGGAAAACCACTCTTCCTTTAAAAGACCATTTAGAAAGTAAGTGAGAGTCTTTCCATAGGAGGATTTTTCAGCAAGCAGGATATTTTTTTAGTTTTCTATTGCTGATGTAGCTGCTGCTTCCTTTTTAGTTAGTATTTTTTGACAATTTTCTGAGGAATCTGCTAGTGAAGATGTTATAACCCTTTTGGAGTTGATTAAATGTGTTTGTGCTTTAATTTGTGACATCATTAAGATGCTTAAAGTATGTCTTTGGCAGTACTTTTTAGAAGAGTTTTAAGGTTAAAGTATTGGTCTGCTGATATTTCTATATCCAGGTATCTATCTCTCTCTTTTCAGGGAAAGTCGTTATTTGGTTCTGGTTTGGATTTTATTATTTCTTCTGTGACTAGAGGTAAAAAAAAAAAAATTCCTCAGAACTAGACATCCAAAGGTAAATTAAAAACAATTAATTTACATCAAAAGGTAAATTAATTGTTTTTGTCCCTTTCACCAGAACAGGGCACAGAAATCTGATTTCTCCATTCAGAAACAAGTTTCTTCTGGTTCTGTCTGGAAGCAGAGTTCAAACTGGAATAAGTTCTGGCAGTTCAAGTCTTAATGAATGTATGGCCCCCCATCTATGGGCTCTGGTAGGGGCAGGTTTTGCCTTTTTAAGGAAGCTTTATTTCAATTTGTTCAGAATCCATGGGTTTTAAATATAGTCTCTCAGGGTTATCGAATAGGTTTTGACCAAGGCCTCCCAGGGGAAGGTTTTTTTTCTGTCCATTGTTTCATGAAAGCCTGTGAATGCACAGGCCTTTTTTCAATCGGTTTTGGATCTAGTGCCTATGGGAGTGATTGTTCCTGTTCCATTGTTGGAACAGGGAATGGGGTTTTACTCCAACCTCTTCTTTGTTCCAAAGAAGGAGGGACCTTTAAAATAGAGATTATTCAGACTTTTCTACCTTTTTGTTCAGCAAGGTCACTACGGATTTAAAGGATGCTTACTTTCTGGACAAGAATTTTCTATTTGTTGATCTAGCATTTGGTCTGGCCTCAGCTCCCAGAATATTCTCAAAAGTTCTGGGTTCCCTTTTGTCTGTGTTCAGAACTCAGGGTATTGCAGTGTTTCCTTGCCTGGACGTTATCTTGGTTTAGGCTCCTCCTTTTCATTGAACAGAATCCTACACTAACAGACTGTTGTTGTTCCTTCAACAACATGGTTTGAAAATCAATTTTCCAATGAGTTTGCTGGATACTCAAACAAGGTTGTTTTCTTTCATGTAATTGGCAAGAGTCCATGAGCTAGTGACGTATGGGATATAGAAACCTACCAGGAGGGGCAAAGTTTCCCAAACCTCAAAATGCCTATAAATTCACCCCTCACCACACCCACAATTCAGTTTTACAAACCTATGGAGGTGGTGAAGTAAGTTTGTGCTTGATGTTTTCTAAATTCTTCGTTGATAAGTGCTTCTAAGCATTCTGAAGCCCAATTCCTCTCAGAGTACAGTGTTTATCAGAGGGATGTGAAGAGAGTATCGCCTGTTTGATATTATGGTTTTCCTCGCGGGAAATCTTTTCAAGGGTTCTCTGTTATCGGTCGTTGGAATTCATCTCGTATCTCCCTTTTCAGATCGACGATATACTTTTATAAATCATTACCTCTGCTGATAGCTTTCAGTACTGGTTTGGCTATCTGCTATATGTGGATGGGTGTCTTTCGTAAGTATGTATCATTATTTTAAGATTCTCAGCTATGGTTTGGCCCTTTATGTATTAATATAAAGTTTTAAATATATGTATTTTACTTATATTTGCCATGAGTCAGGTCTATGTGTATTTACCTTTGCAGTCCAGCAGTTTTGTTATGGGAATCATGTTTAGGAAGTTTGTCTTACCTGGGGTATAGTCTTTTTTCAATTTGACTTGTTTTCTTTAAAAAAACTTGCGGGCATATTAGGCTCGAGAGGACGCAAAATGCTGTTATTTATTGCGTCATTCTTTCCGCAAGAAATTTTTGGGCGGGAATGTGCGTCTGTCATGATGCAAGTTCGTCATTTACTGCTTCTTAGTTGACGCAAGGTTGTTTAGCGTGAAATTGCGTTTGTTATGGCGCAAGTTTCGTCATTTCCGGATATTTGTTGGCACCAAAAAATTTCTCAACTTCCTATATTTTACCCCACTTCCTATATGCTCCTTGCCTTCTTTATGTTCCGAGGGCTATGCTATTTGCTTTTTTGTCAATTTTAGCATTTGCATTTTTTCCCATTCCTGAAGTCACTGTAGGAACTATGCTGCCTGAACACAGTTATATCAAAGCTAAATGTATCTGTTGTAAGCTAGTGGAGATTATATCTCCAACTGTAGTATGTAACAGTTGTCATGATAAGCTTTTGAATGCAGAAAAAGTTTCTATTAGTGCTAGTACAGTATCTGTTGTTCCTTCAACATCTAAAGTACATGATATCCCTGTTAATATGAAAAATTATATTGCTGATGCGATTCAGAAGGCTATGGCTGCTATACCGCCTTCAAATAAATGTAAAAGGTCTTTTAAAACTTCTCATAATACTGATGAAATTTGTAATGACCGGCAACATCCTGATATATCCTCCTCCTGATGAGGATCTCTCTGATTCAGAAGATCCTACTTCAGACATTGACACTGATAAATCATCTTATCTTTTTAAGATTGAGTGTATTCGTTCTTTGTTGAAAGAAGTGTTGATAACTTTGTAAACGTTTAAATTCTGTTTGTAAACCTCCTGTGTCTACTCCTGAGGTTTTTTCTTGTTCCTGATGCTATTTCTGATGTGATTGCTAAGGAATGGTCTAAGCCTGGTACTTCTTTTGTTCCTTCTTCAAGGTTTAATAAGTTGTATCCTTTGCCAGTGGCTAATTTTAGAGTTTTGAGGAAAAGTCCCTATGGAAGATACTACCTCTTTTAAGGATCCTTTAGATAGGAAGATTGAATCTTATAAAAGGAAAGATTATTTGCATTCTGGCTATATGCTTAGACCTGCCATTTCTATGGCTGATGTTGCGGCTGCATCAACTTTTTGGTTGGATAGCTTAGCACAACGAGAAAAATACTCTAATTTTCATAGAATTGTTCGTTTGCTTCAACATGCTAATCATTTTATCTGTGATGCTATTTTTGATGATATAAAGATTAATGTTAAATCTATGTCTTTGGCTATTTTAGCTAGAAGAGCTTTATGGCTCAAATCATGGAATGCTGACATGGTATCTAAATCTAGTTTACTATCGCTTTCATTCCAGGGTAATAATTTGTTTGGTTCCTAGTTGGATTAAATTATTTCCACTATTACTGGGGGAAAGGGAGTTTTTTTGCCTCAAGATAAAGTCTAAAGGCAAATCTAAAGCTTCTAATTGGTTTTGTTCCTTTCATCAGAATAGAAAACAGAAAACCACTCCTTCCCCTAAAGACTCTGGCTCCAATTGGAAGCCATCCTTGAGTTGAAATAAATCCAAGCCTTACAAGAAACCAAAGCCAGCCCCCAAGTCTGCATGAAGGTGCAGATCTCGATCCAGTTCTGTTGGTGGGGGGCAGATTGAAATTATTTCAAGACATTTGGGCAGGTTCCATTCGGAATCATTGGATTCAGAATATTGTCTCCCAGGGGTATCGAATAGGTTTCAGAATAAGACCACCTGTAAGGAGATTTTTTCTCTCTCACGTTCCAACAAATCCTGTGAAAGCTTAGGCTTTTCTGAAGTGTGTTTCGGATCTAGAGCTTTCAGAAGTGATTGTACCAGTTCCACTTCTGGAACAGGGTTTGGGTTTTTATTCAAATCAATTCATTGTCCCGAAGAAGGAAAATTCTTTCAGACCAGTTCTGGATCTGAGGTTTTTGAATCGTCCCAACTTTAAAGATGGTAACTATAAGGACTATTCTGTCTTTTGTTCGGCAAGATCATTATATGTCCACAATAGACTTACAGGACGCATATCTTCACATTCCGATTCATCCAGACCACTATCGGTTTCTGAGATTCTCTTTTCTAGACAAGCATTACCAATTTGTTGCTCTTCCATTTGGCCTAGCAACAGCTCCAAGAATCTTTTCGAAGGTTCTTGGTGCCCTTTAATCTGTAAACAGAGAGCAGTGTATTGCAGCATTTCCTTATTTGGACAATATCTTGGTACTGGCTCAGTCTTTACATTTAGCAGAATCTCATACGAATCAACTTGTGTTGTTTCTTCAAAGACATGGTTGGAGGATCAATTTACCAAAGAGTTCTTTGATTCCTCAGTCAAGGGTCACCTTTTTAGGTTTCCAGATAGATTCAGTGTCCATGACTCTGTCTCTAACAGACAAGAGACGAATAAAATTGATTTCTGCCTGTCGAAAACCTTCAGTTGATCATACCCTTCAGTGGCTATGTGCATGGAAGTTTTAGGTCTCATGACTGCAGCATCGGACGCGATCCCCTTTGCTCATTTTCATATGAGACCTCTGCAGCTTTGCATGCTGAATAAATGGTGCAGGGATTATTCTCTGATATCACAGTTGATTTACTTAAATCCCAACATTCAACTCTCTCTGTCCTGGTGGTTAGTCCATCATCAGATTATTCAGAGGGCCTCTTTTGTTCGTCCTGCCTGGACTGTGATTTCAACAGGTGCAAATCTCACAGGTTTGGGAGCTGTCTGGGGGTCTCTGACAGCACAAGGAGTTTGGAATCCTCAAGAGGCGAGGTTACCAATCAATATTTTAGAACTCTGTGCTGTTTTCAGGGCTCTTCAGGCTTGCCCGCTATTAAAGAGAGAATTATTCATTCGTTTTCAGACAGACAATATCACAACTGTGGTATATGTCAATCATCAAGGGGGGACTTGCAGTCCTTTAGCGATGAAAGAAGTATCTCGGATACAGTCTTGGGCGGAATCCAATTCCTGTCTTATTTCTGCAATACATATCCCAGGTGTAGACAATTTTGAAATGGATTATCTCAGCTGCCAATTCTTACATCCAGGGGAGTGGTCTCTCCATCCAGATGTATTTTATCAGATTGTTCAGATGTGGGGTCTTCCCGAAATAGATCTGATGACTTCCCATCTAAACAAGAATCTTCCCAGGTACCTTTCCAGGTCCAGGGATCCTCAGGCGGAGATGGTGGATGCGTTAGCAGTTCCTTGGTGTTACCAACTTGCTTATATTTTTACGCCTCTAGTTCTTCTTCCAAGGGTGATCTCCAAGATCCTAATGAAACAATCACAGGTGTTTCTGATAGCACCAGCATGGCCTCACTGGTTTTGGTATGCGGATCTTGTCCGGATGTCCAGTTGCCAACCTTGGCCACTTCCTTTAATGCCAGACCTTCTGTCTCAAGGGCCGTTTTTCCATCAGGATCTCAAATCGCTAAATTTGAAGGTATGGAAATTGAATGCTTAGTGCTTCTCTGACCCAGTGATTAATACTATGCTAATGCTTCAGGCTCGTAAGTCTGTTTCAAGGAAGATTTATTATCGGGTTTGGAAAAGTCTGTGAGTCTCCTTTTCTGATTTTTCATCAGGATAAAGCTGTTTTGCGGACTTCGTTTAAATTTCTTCGTAAGGTGGTGAATTCAACAACATTAGTGGGGAAATTGTTGTTCCTTCTTTGTGGCCTTATCCTAAGAATGCTTTTGAAAGATCTTTACATTCTTTAGATGTTGTAAGAGCTTTGAAATACTATATCGAAGCTACTAAGGATTTTAGAAAGATTTCCAGTCTTTGTTGTTTTTTCTGCTTTCAGGAAAGGCCAGAAAGCTTCTGCCATTTCTTTGGCATCGTGGTTAAAGCTTTTGATTCAAAAGGCTTATTTGGAGGCGGGACAGTCTCCGCCTCAGAAAATTACAGCTCAATCTACAAGATCAGTCGCCAATTCTTGGGCTTTTAAGAATGAAGCTTCAATTGATCAGATTTGAAAATCAGCAACTTGGTCTTCTTTGCATACATTTACTAAATTCTACAGTTTTTATGTTTTTGCTTCTGCAGAAGCAGTCTTTGGTATAAAAAAAAGTTCTTCAGGCAGCTGTCTCAGTTTGATTATTCTGCTTATGATTTAAGTTTTTTTCTTGTAAATTATAAGAAAGGCTTATTTTTTTGTGGATTTCTTTTTTTCAGCAGAAATAGCTGTTTTAATTTTATCCCTCCCTTTCTAGTGACTCTTCTGTGGTCTCCCACATCTTGGGTATTGCTATGCCATACGTCACTAGCTCATGGACTCTTGCCAATTACATGAAAGAAAACATAATTTATGTAAGAACTTACCTGATAAATTAATTTCTTTCATATTGGCATGAGGCCCACCCATTTTTATGGTGGTTATGATATTTTGTATAAAAGCACAATTATTTTTCCAGTTCCTCTTTTTGTATGCTTTTTTTACTCCTTATTTTATTACCCCACTACTTGGCTATTCATTAAACTGAATTGTGGGTGTGGTGAGGAGTGTATTTATAGGCATTTTGAGGTTTGGTAAACTTTGCCCCTCCTGGTAGGATTGTATATCCCATACGTCATTAGCTCATGGACTCTTGCCAATATGAACAAAATGAATTTATCATGTAAGTTCTTACATAAATTATGTTTTTCTGGGGGTTCAGACAGATTCAGTATACGTGAGACTTTCATTGATAGTTCTAAGAAGGTTAAAGCTAGTGTCCACCTTCAGTCTCTTTCTTTTCCATTTGTCATTTTTTGTATAGACGTGTTCGGACTTATGATTGCAGCTTCAGCTGTTCAGTTTGCTCGTTTCCACTTTAAGCCTCTTCAGCTTTGTGTGCTTCAGCAATGGTGCAGAGATCATACTCGGCTATCTCAAGGATTCATCTAGATTACAGGACAAGTCGGTCTCTGTCTTGGTGGGTGAGTCATCAGCTTATTACGCAGGGGACTGCTTTTGTTTATCCTACTTACCCTGTGATCTCTATAGATGCAAGTCTTTCAGGTTGGGGATCTCAGAGAGCACAAGAGGTTTGGTCTACTTGGGAGGCATGGTTACCAATAAATGTTCTAGGAACCTGTACAATTTTCAGAGCCCTTCAGAGTTGGCCTATGTTGAAAAGGACAACAATGTCACTGTATCCAGTAGAATAGGCTCTTAGGGGTGGACTCACAGTTCCCTAGTCTTGAAGGAAGTATCTCAAATTATTTCCAAGACAGAAGTCAATTGTTGTCTATTTTCCTCTGTTCATTGTCCAAGAGTGGACAACTAGGAAACTGATTTTCTCAGTAGTCAGTACCTGCATCCAGGAGAATGGTCTTTCCATCTGGAAGTTTTTAATCAGAAAGTGGATCTTTGGGGCCTCCAGGAGATAGATCTGATGGCATTTTGGTTAAATCACAGACTTCCCTGCTACTGTGAGAGGTCCTCTGGTGGTTCCATGTTTTTTTTAACTATGGTGGTTCTTTCCAGAGTGAGTGCTAGAATCAGACAAGAGGATGTATTAGTAATTGTGATTGCTTTAGCTTGACCTTGCAGAGTTTGGTATGCAGATCTGTTTCAGATGTCCTGTTGTCCTCCATGGTCTCTTGTTCTGTATCCAGATCTTCTGTCTCAAGGTTAGTTTCTTTCATGTAATTGGCAAGAGTCCATGAGCTAGTGACATATGGGATATACAATCCTACCAGGAGGGGCAAAGTTTCCCAAACCTCAAAATGCCTATAAATACACCCCTCACCACACCCACAATTCAGTTTTACAAACTTTGCCTCCTATGGAGGTGGTGAAGTAAGTTTGTGCTAAGATTTCTACGTTGATATGCTCTTCTCAGCATTGTTGAAGCCCGATTCCTCTCATAGTACAGCGAATGTCAGAGGGACGTGAAGGGAGTATCACTTATTGAAGACGATGATTTCCCTAACGGGGGTCTATTTCATGGGTTCTCTGTTATCGGTCGTAGAGATTCATCTCCTACCTCCCTTTTCAGATCGACGATATACTCTCAAATTACCATTACCTCTACTGAGAACTGTTTCTGTACTGGTTTGGCTATCTGCTATATGTGGATGGGTGTCTTTTGGTAAGTATGTTTTTTTATTACTTAAGGCACCCCAGCTATGGTTTGGCACTTTATGCATTTATATAAAGTTCTAAATATATGTATTGTACTTATATTTGCCATGAGTCAGGTTCATGTATTTCCTTCTGCAGACTGTCAGTTTCATATTTGGGGAATATAAACATCTTTAAAAAATTAAATTTATTTCTTACCTGGGGTTTAGTCTTTTTTTCAATTGACTACTTCTTTCAAATTGTGGGCGGTATTAGGCCCGCGAGTGCCACAAATGCTAAACTTTATTTCGTCATTTTTTGGCGCGAAATTTTTTTTGGCGCGAAATTTTTTTTGGCGCGAAAAGGTACGTCTATGACACATGTTCATCATTTCCGGGGTCATACTTGACACCAAGACCTTTCACACGGTTGCGTCATTAGTGACGCGAGTGTGTCATTTCCGGTTATTTTTTGGCGCCAAAAAAGTTTAGTTACGTTGTGCGTCATACTTGGCGCCAAACTTTTTCATTATTTCAATACCCCATTGATGTTTGCCTCTTGATTTTTTTCTCTATCAGAGGGCTATGCTATTTGCATTTTTTCCCATTCCTGAAACTGTCATATAAGGAAATAGATAATTTTGCTTTATATGTTGTGTTTTCTCTTAAATTTTGCAAGATGTCTCACTTTTGAACTTTTGCTGGAACATTGCTGCTTGACATCGGTTCTACCAAAGCTAAGTGCATTTGTTGTAAAGTTGTAGAAATTATGTCGCCGAATGTAATTTGTAATAGTTGTTTTGATAAACTTTTACATACAGATAATGTGTCCATCAGTAATAGTACATTGCCAGTTGCAGTTCCTTCAACTTCTAATGTGCATAATATACCTGTAAATGTTTAAAGAATTTGTTTCTGATTCTATTCTGAAGGCTTTGTCTGCATTTCCACCTTTAAATAAATGTAATAGGTCTTTTAAAACTTCTCATTTAGTTGATGAAATTTCAAATGACCAACAATATGATAATTTATCCTCTTCTGATGAGGATCTTTCTGATTCAGAAGATCCTCCTCAGACATTGACACTGACAAATCTACTTATTTGTTTAAAATTGAGTATATGCGTTCTTTATTAAGAAGTGTTAATTACTTTGGATATTGAGGTAACCAGTCCTCTTGACGTTCAGTCTAATAAACGTTTAAATGCTGTTTTTAAACCTCCTGTGGTTTCTCCAGGAGTTTTTTCCTATTTCTGATATGATTCTAAGGAATGGAATAAGCCAGGTACTTCTTTTATTCCTTTTTTAAGGTTTAAAATATTGTATCCTTTGCCAGCAAAATTTATAGAGTTTTCGGAAAAATCCCCAAAATTGATGGGGCTATTTCTACTCTTGCTAAATGTACTACTATTCCTATGGAAGATAGTACTTCCTTTAAGGATCCTTTAGATAGGAAGCTTGAATCTTATCTAAGGAAGGCCTATTTATATTCAGGTCATCTTCTCAGACTTGCAATTTCTTTGGCTGATGTTGCGGCTGCATCAACTTTCTGGTTGGAAAATATAGCGCAACAAGAATTGGATTCTGACCTATCTAGCATTTTTTGCTTACTGCAACATGCTAATCATTTTATTTGTGATGTTAGATCCATGTCTTTAGCTATATTAGCTAGAAGAGCTTTGTGGCTTAAATCTTGGAATGCTGATATGACATCTAAATCTAGATTACTATCTCTTTCTTTCCAAGGTAATAATTTATTTTGTTCTCAGTTGGATTCTATTATTTCAACTGTTACTGGGGGAAAATGAGTTTTTCTGCCTCAGGATAAAAAACCTAAGGGTAAATCTAAGGCTTCTAACCGTTTTCGTTCCTTTCGCCAGAATAGGGAACGAAAACTCTATCCTTCCCCCAAGGAATCTGCCTCCAATTGGAAATCTTCCTCAAATTGGAATAAATCCAAGACTTTTAGGAAACCAAAGTCATCCCCTAAGTCCGCATTAAGGTGCGGCCCTCATTCCAGCTCAGCTGGTAGGGGGCAGATTTAGGTTTTTCAAGGATATTTGGATAAAATCTGTTCAAAATCAATAGATTCAGAGCATTTTCTCTCAAGGGTATCGAATAGGATTCAGAGTAAGACCTCCTGTGAGAAGATTTTTTCTCTCACGTATCCCAGTAAAATCCAGTAAAAGCTCAGGCTTTCCTGAAGTGTGTTTCAGACCTGGAGTCTTCAGGGGTAATCATGCCAGTTCCTCTTCTGGAACAAGGTTTGGGGTTTTATTCAAATCTATTCATTGTCCCAAAGAAGGAAAATTTATTCAGACCAGTTCTGGATCTGAAAATTTTGAATCGTTATGTAGGAGTACCAGCTTTCAAGATGGTGACTATAAGGACTATTCTGCCTTTTGTTCAGCAAGGACATTATATGTCCGCAATAGACTTGCAGGATGCATACCTTCATATTCCGATTCATCCAGAACATTTTCAGTTTCTGAGATTCTCTTTTCTAGACAAGCACTACCAATTTGTTGCTCTTCCATTTGGCCTAGCAACCGCTCCAAGAATCTTTTCAAAGGTTCTGGGTGTCCTACTCTCTGTAATCAGAGAACAGGGTATTGCGGTGTTTCCTTATTTGGACGATATCTTGGTACAAGCTAAATCTTTACGTACTGCAGAATCTCACACGAATCAACTAGTGTTGTTTCTTCGGAAACATGGTTGGAGGATCAATTTACCAAAAAGTTTCTTGATTCCTCAGACAAAGGTCACCTTTTTAGGCTTCCAGATAAATTCAGTGTCCATGACTCTGTCTCTAACAGACAAGAGACGTTTAAAATTGGTTGCAGCCTGCCGGCACCTTCAGTCTCATGACTGCAGCATCGGACGCGATCCCCTTTGCTCATTTCTTTCATGTAATTAGCAAGAGTCCATGAGCTAGTGACGTATGGGATATACATTCCTACCAGGAGGGGCAAAGTTTCCCAAACCTCAAAATGCCTACAAATACACCCCTCACCACACCCACAAATCAGTTTTACAAACTTTGCCTCCTATGGAGGTGGTGAAGTAAGTTTGTGCTAGATTCTACGTTGATATGAGCTCCGCAGCAGGTTGGAGCCCGATTTTCCTCTCAGCGTGCAGTGAATGTCAGAGGGATGTGAAGAGAGTATTGCCTATTTGAATTCAATGATCTCCTTCTACGGGGTCTATTTCATAGGTTCTCTGTTATCGGTCGTAGAGATTCATCTCTTACCTCCCTTTTCAGATCAACGATATACTCTTATATATACCATTACCTCTGCTGATTCTCATTTCAGTACTGGTTTGGCTTTCTACTTCATGTAGATGAGTGTCCTGGGGTAAGTAAGTCTTATTTTTGTGACACTCTAAGCTATGGTTGGGCACTTTTATATAAAGTTCTAAATATATGTGTTTAAACATTTATTTGCCTTGATTCAGGATGTTCAACGTTCCTTATTTCAGACAGTCAGTTTCATATTTGGGATAATGCATATGAATAAATCAATTTTTTTCTTACCTTAAAATTTGACTTTTTTCCCTGTGGGCTGTTAGGCTCGCGGGGGCTGAAAATGCTTCATTTTATTGCGTCATTCTTGGCGCTGACTTTTCTTTCATGTAATTAGCAAGAGTCCATGAGCTAGTGACATATGGGATATGCATTCCTACCAGGAGGGGCAAAGTTTCCCAAACCTCAAAATGCCTATAAATACACCCCTCACCACACCCACAAATCAGTTTTACAAACTTTGCCTCCTATGGAGGTGGTGAAGTAAGTTTGTGCTAGATTCGACGTTGATATGCGCTCTGCAGCAGGTTGGAGCCCGGTTTTCCTCTCAGCGTGCAGTGAATGTCAGAGGGATGTGAGGAGAGTATTGCCTATTTGAATTCAATGATCTCCTTCTACGGGGTCTATTTCATAGGTTCTCTGTTATCGGTCGTAGAGATTCATCTCTTACCTCCCTTTTCAGATCGACGATATACTCTTATATATACCATTACCTCTACTGATTCTCGTTTCAGTACTGGTTTGGCTTTCTACTACATGTAGATGAGTGTCCTGGGGTAAGTAAGTCTTATTTTCTGTGACACTCTAAGCTATGGTTGGGCACTTTTATATAAAGTTCTAAATATATGTATTCAAACATTTATTTGCCTTGACTCAGGACGTTCAAACATTCCTTATTTCAGACAGTCAGTTTCATATTTGGGATAATGCATATGAATAAAAAATTTTCTTACCTTAAAATTTGACTTTTTTCCCTGTGGGCTGTTAGGCTCGCGGGGGCTGAAAATGCTTCATTTTATTGCGTCATTCTTGGCGCAGACTTTTTTGGCGCAAAATTTTTTTTCTGTTTCCAACGTCATACGTGTCGCCAGAAGTTGCGTCATTTTTGACGTTTTTTTTGCGCCAAAAGTGTCGGCGTTCCGGATGTGGCGTCATTTTTGGCGTCAAAAGCATTTAGGCGCCAAATAATGTGGGCGTCTTTTTTTGGCGCCAAATAATATGGGCGTCACTATTGTCTCCACATTATTTAAGTCTCATTATTTATTGCTTCTGGTTACTAGAAGCTTGTTCACTGGCATTTTTTCCCATTCCTGAAATTGTCATTTAAGGAATTTGATCAATTTTGCTTTATATGTTGTTTTTTCTATTACATATTGCAAGATGTCCCAGATTGACACTGAGTCAGAAGATACTTCTGGAAAAACGCTGCCTGGTGCTGGATCGACCAAAGTTAAGTGTATCTGCTGTAAACTTGTGGTATCTGTTCCTCCAGCTGTTGTTTGTAATGAATGTCATAACAAACTTGTTAATGCAGATAATATTTCCTTTAGTACTGTTACATTACCTGTTGCTGTTCCGTCAACATCTAATAATCAGAGTGTTCCTGTTAACATAAGAGATTTTGTTTCTAAATCCATTAAGAAGGCCAGGTCTGTTATTCCTCCTTCTAGTAAACGTAAAAGGTCTTTTAAAACTTCTCATTTTTCAGATGAATTTTTAAATGAACATCATCATTCTGATTCTGATAATGGTTCCTCTGGTTCAGAGGATTCTGTCTCAGAGGTTGATGCTGATAAATCTTCATATTTATTCAAAATGGAATTTATTCGTTCTTTACTTAAAGAAGTCTTAATTGCATTAGAAATAGGGGATTCTGGTCCTCTTGATACTAAATCTAAACGTTTAAATAAGGTTTTTAAATCTCCTGTAGTTATTCCAGAAGTTTTTCCTGTCCCTGATGCTATTTCTGAAGTAATCTCCAGGGAATGGAATAATTTGGGTAATTCATTTACTCCTTCTAAATGTTTTAAGCAATTATATCCTGTGCCATCTGACAGATTAGAGTTTTGGGACAAAATCCCTAAAGTTGATGGGGCTATCTCTACTCTTGCTAAACGTACTACTATTCCTACGGCAGATAGTACTTCCTTTAAGGATCCTTTAGATAGGAAGATTGAATCGTTTCTAAGAAAAGCTTACTTATGTTCAGGTAATCTTCTTAGACCTGCTATATCTTTAGCGGATGTTGCTGCAGCTTCAACTTTTTGGTTAGAAGCTTTAGCGCAACAAGTAACAGATCATAATTCTCATAGCATTGTTAATCTTCTTCAACATGCTAATAACTTTATTTGTGATGCCATCTTTGATATCATTAGAGTTGATGTCAGGTATATGTCTCTAGCTATTTTAGCTAGAAGAGCTTTATGGCTTAAAACTTGGAATGCTGTTATGTCTTTTAAGTCAACTTTGCTTTCCCTTTCTTTCCAAGGTAATAAATTATTTGGTTCTCAGTTGGATTCTATTATCTCAACTGTTACTGGAGGGAAAGGAACTTTTTTACCACAGAATAAAAAATCTAAAGGTAAATTTAGGTCTAATAATCGTTTTCGTTCCTTTCGTCACAATAAGGAACAAAAGCCTGATCCTTCAACCACAGGAGCGGTATCAGTTTGGAAACCATCTCCAGTCTGGAATAAATCCAAGCCTTTTAGAAAACCAAAGCCAGCTCCCAAGTCCACATGAAGGTGCGGCCCTCATTCCAGCCCAGCTGGTAGGGGGCAGATTACGTTTTTTCAAAGAAATTTGGATCAATTCAATTCACAATCTTTGGATTCAGAACATTGTTTCAAAAGGGTACAGAATTGGCTTCAAGATAAGGCCTCCTGCAAAGAGATTTTTTTCTTTCCCGTGTCCCAGTAAATCCAGCGAAAGCTCAAGCATTTCTGAAATGTGTTTCAGATCTAGAGTTGGCTGGAGTAATTATGCCAGTTCCAGTTCTGGAACAGGGGCTGGGGTTTTATTCAAATCTCTTCATTGTACCAAAGAAGGAGAATTCCTTCAGACCAGTTCTGGATCTAAAAATATTGAATCGTTATGTAAGGATACCAACATTCAAAATGGTAACTATAAGGACTATCCTGCCTTTTGTTCAGCAAGGGCATTATATGTCCACAATAGATTTACAGGATGCATATCTGCATATTCCGATTCATCCAGATCACTATCAGTTTCTGAGATTCTCTTTCCTAGACGAGCATTACCAGTTTGTGGCTCTGCCGTTTGGCCTAGCAACAGCTCCAAGAATTTTTACAAAGGTTCTCGGTGCCCTTCTGTCTGTAATCAGAGAACAGGGTATTGTGGTATTTCCTTATTTGGACGATATCTTGGTACTTGCTCAGTCTTCACATTTAGCAGAATCTCATACGAATCGACTTGTGTTGTTTCTTCAAGATCATGGTTGGAGGATCAATTTACCGAAAAGTTCATTGATTCCTCAGACAAGGGTAACCTTTTTAGGTTTCCAGATAGATTCAGTGTCCATGACTCTGTCTCTGACAGACAAGAGACGTCTAAAATTGATCTCAGCTTGTCGAAATCTTCAATCACAATCATTCCCTTCGGTAGCCTTATGCATGGAAATTCTAGGTCTTATGACTGCTGCATCGGACGCGATCCCCTTTGCTCGTTTTCACATGCGACCTCTTCAGCTCTGTATGCTGAACCAGTGGTGCAGGGATTACACAAAGATATCTCAATTAATATCTTTAAAACCGATTGTACGACACTCTCTGACGTGGTGGACAGATCACCATCGTTTAGTTCAGATGGCTTCTTTTGTTCTTCCGACCTGGACTGTAATTTCAACAGATGCAAGTCTGACAGGTTGGGGAGCTGTTTGGGGGTCTCTGACAGCACAAGGGGTTTGGGAATCTCAGGAGGTGAGAATACCAATCAATATTTTGGAACTCCGTGCAATTTTCAGAGCTCTTCAGTCATGGCCTCTTCTAAAGAGAGAATCGTTCATTTGTTTTCAGACAGACAATGTCACAACTGTGGCATACATCAATCATCAAGGAGGGACTCACAGTCCTCTGGCTATGAAAGAAGTATCTCGAATACTGGTATGGGCGGAATCCAGCTCCTGTCTAGTTTCTGCGGTTCATTTCCCAGGTATAGACAATTGGGAAGCGGATTATCTCAGTCACCAAACGTTACATCCGGGCGAATGGTCTCTTCACCCAGAGGTATTTCTTCAGATTGTTCAGATGTGGGGACTTCCAGAAATAGATCTGATGGCTTCTCATCTAAACAAGAAACTTCCCAGGTATCTGTCCAGATCCAGGGATCCTCAGGCGGAAGCAGTGGATGCATTGTCGCTTCCTTGGAAGTATCACCCTGCCTATCTCTTTCCTCCTCTAGTTCTTCTTCCAAGAGTAATCTCCAAGATTCTGAAGGAATGCTCGTTTGTTCTGCTGGTGGCTCCAGCATGGCCTCACAGGTTTTGGTATGCAGATCTTGTCCGGATGGCCTCTTGCCAACCGTGGACTCTCCCGTTAAGACCAGACCTTCTGTCACAAGGTCCTTTTTTCCATCAGGATCTCAAATCCTTAAATTTAAAGGTATGGAGATTGAACGCTTGATTCTTAGTCAAAGAGGTTTTTCTGACTCTGTGATTGATACTATGTTACAAGCTCGTAAATCTGTATCTAGAAAGATATATTATAGAGTCTGGAAGACTTACATTTCTTGGTGTCTTTCTCATCATTTTTCCTGGCATTCTTTTAGAATTCAGAGAATTTTACAGTTTCTTCAGGATGGTTTGGATAAAGGTTTGTCTGCAAGTTCCTTGAAAGGACAAATCTCTGCTCTTTCTGTTCTTTTTTACAGAAAGATTGCTAATCTTCCTGATATTCATTGTTTTGTACAAGCTTTGGTTCGTATAAAACCTGTCATTAAGTCAATCTCTCCTCCTTGGAGTTTGAATTTGGTTCTGGGGGCTCTTCAAGCTCCTCCGTTTGAACCTATGCATTCGCTGGATATTAAATTACTTTCTTGGAAAGTTTTGTTTCTTTTGGCCATCTCTTCTGCTAGAAGAGTTTCTGAATTATCTGCTCTTTCTTGTGAGTCTCCTTTTCTGATTTTTCATCAGGATAAGGCGGTGTTGCGAACTTCTTTTAAATATTTACCTAAGGTTGTGAATTCTAACAACATTAGTAGAGAAATTGTGGTTCCTTCATTGTGTCCTAATCCTAAGAATTCTAATGAGAGATCATTACATTCTTTGGATGTAGTTAGAGCTTTGAAATATTATGTTGAAGCTACTAAGAATTTCCGAAAGACTTCTAGTCTATTTGTTATCTTTTCCGGTTCTAGGAAAGGTCAGAAGGCCTCTGCCATTTCTTTGGCATCTTGGTTAAAATCTTTAATTCATCTTGCTTATGTCGAGTCGGGTAAAACTCTGCCTCAAAGGATTACAGCTCATTCTACTAGGTCAGTTTCTACTTCCTGGGCGTTTAGGAATGAAGCTTCGGTTGATCAGATTTGCAAAGCAGCAACTTGGTCGTCTTTGCATACTTTTACTAAATTCTACCATTTTGATGTGTTTTCTTCTTCTGAAGCAGTTTTTGGTAGAAAAGTACTTCAGGCAGCTGTTTCAGTTTGATTCTTCTGCTTATAATTTTCAGTTTTTTTCATTATAAGATTTAAACTTTATTTTGGGTGTGGATTATTTTCAGCGGAATTGGCTGTCTTTATTTTATCCCTCCCTCTCTAGTGACTCTTGCGTGGAAGATCCACATCTTGGGTAGTCATTATCCCATACGTCACTAGCTCATGGACTCTTGCCAATTACATGAAAGAAAACATAATTTATGTAAGAACTTACCTGATAAATTCATTTCTTTCATATTAGCAAGAGTCCATGAGGCCCACCCTTTTTGTGGTGGTTATGATTTTTTTGTATAAAGCACAATTATTCCAAATTCCTTATTTTTTATGCTTTTGCACTTTTGTCTTATCACCCCACTTTTTAGATATGCGTTAAACTGATTTGTGGGTGTGGTGAGGGGTGTATTTATAGGCATTTTGAGGTTTGGGAAACTTTGCCCCTCCTGGTAGGAATGTATATCCCATACGTCACTAGCTCATGGACTCTTGCTAATATGAAAGAAATGAATTTATCAGGTAAGTTCTTACATAAATTATGTTTTTTGGCGCAAAAAAATTTTTTCTTTGTTTCCGGCGTCATACGTGTCACCGGAAGTTGCGTCATTTTTTGACGTTTTTTTTTGCGCCAAAAGTGTCGGCGTTTCCGGATGTGGCGTCATTTTTGGCGCCAAAAGCATTTAGGCGCCAAATAATGTGGGCGTCTTTTTTTGGCGCTAAAAATTATGGTCGTCACTATTGTCTCCACATTATTTAAGTCTCATTGTTTATTGCTTCTGGTTGCTAGAAGCTTGTTCACTAGCATTTTTTCCCATTACTGAAACTGTCATTTAAGGAATTTGATCAATTTTGCTTTATATGTTGTTTTTTCTATTACATATTGCAAGATGTCCCAGATTGACCCTGAGTCAGAAGATACTTCTGGAAAATCGCTGCCTGGTTCTGGATCTACCAAAGTTAAGTGTATTTGCTGTAAACTTGTAGTATCTGTTCCTCCAGCTGTTGTTTGTAATGAATGTCATGACAAACTTGTTAATGCAGATATTTCCTTTAGTAATGTTACATTACCTGTTGTTGTTCCATCAACATCTAATGCTCAGAGTGTTCCTGTTAACATAAGAGATTTTGTTTCTAAATCCATTAAGAAGGCTATGTCTGTTATTCCTCCTTCTAGTAAACGTAAAAGGTCTTTTAAAACTTCTCATTTTTCAGATGAATTTTTAAATGAACATCATCATTCTGATTCTGATAATGATTCCTCTGGTTCAGAGGATTCTGTTTCAGAGGTTGATGCTGATAAATCTTCATATTTGTTCAAAATGGAATTTATTCGTTCTTTACTTAAAGAGGTCTTATTTGCATTAGAAATAGAGGATTCTGGTCCTCTTGATACTAAATCTAAACGTTTAAATAAGGTTTTTAAATCTCCTGTAGTTATTCCAGAAGTTTTTCCTGTCCCTGATGCTATTTCTGAAGTAATCTCCAGGGAATGGAATAATTTGGGTAATTAATTTACTCCTTCTAAACGTTTTAAGCAATTATATCCTATGCCATCTGACAGATTAGAGTTTTGGGACAAAATCCCTAAAGTTGATGGGGCTATCTCTACTCTTGCTAAACGTACTACTATTCCTACGGCAGATAGTACTTCCTTTAAAGATCCTTTAGATAGGAAAATTGAATCCTTTCTAAGAAAAGCTTACATATGTTCAGGTAATCTTCTTAGACCTGCTATATCTTTAGCGGATGTTGCTGCAGCTTCAACTTTTTGGTTAGAAGCTTTAGCGCAACAAGTAACAGATCATAATTCTCATAGCATTTTTAATCTTCTTCAACATGCTAATAATTTTATTTGTGATGCCATCTTTGATATCATTAGGGTTGATGTCAGGTATATGTCTCTAGCTATTTTAGCTAGAAGAGCTTTATGGCTTAAAACTTGGAATGCGGCTTAAAACTTGGAATGCTGATATGTCTTCTAAGTCAACTTTGCTTTCCCTTTCTTTCCAGGGTAATAAATTATTTGGTTCACAGTTGGATTCTATTATCTCAACTGTTACTGGAGGAAAAGGAACTTTTTTACCACAGGATAAAAAATCTAAAGGTAAATTTAGGTCTAATAATCGTTTTCGTTCCTTTCGTCACAATAAGGAACAAAAGCCTGATCCTTCACCCTCAGGAGCGGTATCAGTTTGGAAACCATCTCCCGTCTGGAATAAATCCAAGCCTTTTAGAAAACCAAAGCCAGCTCCCAAGTCCACATGAAGGTGCGGCCCTCGTTCCAGCCCAGCTGGTAGGGGGCAGATTACGATTCTTCAAAGAAATTTGGATCAATTCAATTCACAATCTTTGGATTCAGAACATTGTTTCAGAAGGGTACAGAATTGGCTTCAAGATAAGACCTTCTGCAAGAAGATTTTTTCTTTCCCGTGTCCCAGTAAATCCAGCGAAGGCTCAAGCATTTCTGAAATGTGTTTCAGATCTAGAGTTGGCTGGAGTAATTTTACCAGTTCCAGTTCTAGAACAGGGGCTGGGGTTTTACTCAAATCTCTTCATTGTACCAAAGAAGGAGAATTCCTTCAGACCAGTTCTGGATCTAAAAATATTGAATCGTTATGTAAGGATACCAACATTCAAAATGGTAACTATAAGGACTATCCTGCCTTTTGTTCAGCAAGGGCATTATATGTCCACAATAGATTTACAGGATGCATATTTGCATATTCCGATTCATCCAGATCACTATCAGTTTCTGAGATTCTCTTTCCTAGACGAGCATTACCAGTTTGTGGCTCTGCCGTTTGGCCTAGCAACGGCTCCAAGGATTTTTACAAAGGTTCTCGGTGCCCTTCTGTCTGTAATCAGAGAACAGGGTATTGTGGTATTTCCTTATTTGGACGATATCTTGGTACTTGCTCAGTCTTCACTTTTAGCAGAATCTCATACGAATCAACTTGTATCGTTTATTCGAGAACATGGTTGGAGGATCAATTTACCAAAGAGTTCGTTGATTCCTCAGACAAGGGTAACCTTTTTAGGTTTCCAGATAGAGTCAGTGTCCATGACTCTGTCGCTGACAGAAAAAAGACGTCTGAAATTGGTTTCAGCTTGTCGAAACCTTCAGTCTCAATTATTCCCTTCGGTAGCCTTATGCATGGAAATTCTAGGTCTTATGACTGCTGCATCGGACGCAATCCCCTTTGCTCGTTTTCACATGCGACCTCTTCAGCTTTGTATGCTGAACCAGTGGTGCAGGGATTACACAAAGATATCTCAATTGATTGATTTAAAACCGATTGTACGACACTCTCTGACGTGGTGGACAGATCACCATCGTTTAGTTCAGGGGGCTTCTTTTGTTCTTCCGACCTGGACTGTAATTTCAACAGATGCAAGTCTGACAGGTTGGGGAGCTGTTTGGGGGTCTCTGACAGCACAAGGGGTTTGGGAATCTCAGGAGGTGAGATTACCAATCAATATTTTGGAACTCCGTGCAATTTTCAGAGCTCTTCAGTCATGGCCTCTTCTAAAGAGAGAATCGTTCATTTGTTTTCAGACAGACAATGTCACAACTGTGGCATATATCAATCATCAAGGAGGGACTCACAGTCCTCTGGCTATGAAAGAAGTATCTCGAATACTGGTATGGGCGGAATCCAGCTCCTGTCTAATTTCTGCGGTTCATATCCCAGGTATAGACAATTGGTAAGCGGATTATCTCAGTCGCCAAACGTTACATCCGGGCGAATGGTCTCTTCACCCAGAGGTTTTTCTTCAGATTGTTCAAATGTGGGGACTTCCAGAAATAGATCTGATGGCTTCTCATCTAAACAAGAAACTTCCCAGGTATCTGTCCATATCCAGGGATCCTGAGGCGGAAGCAGTGGATGCATTGTCACTTCCTTGGAAGTATCATCCTGCCTATATCTTTCCGCTTCTAGCTCTCCTTCCGAGAGTAATTTCCAAGATTCTGAAGGAATGCTCGTTTGTTCTGCTGGTGGCTCCAGCATGGCCTCACAGGTTTTGGTGTGCGGATCTTGTCCGGATGGCCTCTTGCCAACCGTGGACTCTTCCGTTAAGACCAGACCTTCTGTCGCAAGGTCCTTTTTTCCATCAGGATCTCAAATCCTTAAATTTGAAGGTATGGAGATTGAACGCTTGATTCTTAGTAAAAGAGGTTTCTCTGACTCTGTGATTAATACTATGTTACATGCTCGTAAATCTGTATCTAGGAAGATATATTATCGAGTCTGGAAGACTTACATTTCTTGGTGTCTTTCTCATCATTTTTCCTGGCATTCTTTTAGAATTCCGTGAATTTTACCGTTTCTTCAGGATAGTTTGGTTAAAGGTTTGTCTGCAAGTTCCTTGAAAGGACAAATCTCTGCTCTTTCTGTTCTTTTTCACAGAAAGATTGCTAATCTTCCTGATATTCATTGTTTTGTACAAGCTTTGGTTCGTATAAAGCCTGTTATTAAGTCAATTTCTCCTCCTTGGAGTTTGAATTTGGTTCTGGGGGCTCTTCAAGCTCCTCCTTTTGAACCTATGCATTCACTGGACATTAAACTACTTTCTTGGAAAGTTTTGTTTCTTTTGGCCATCTCTTCTGCTAGAAGAGTTTCTGAATTATCTGCTCTTTCTTGTGAGTCTCCTTTTCTGATTTTTCATCAGGATAAGGCGGTGTTGCGAACTTCTTTTAAATTTTTACCTAAGGTTGTGAATTCTAACAACATTAGTAGAGAAATTGTGGTTCCTTCATTGTGTCCTAATCCTAAGAATTCTAAGGAGAGATCTTTGCATTCTTTGCATGTAGTTGAAGCTACTAAGAATTTCCGAAAGACTTCTAGTCTATTTGTTATCTTTTCCGGTTCTAGGAAAGGTCAGAAGGCCTCTGCCATTTCTTTGGCATCTTGGTTGAAATCTTTAATTCATCATGCTTATGTTGAGTCGGGTACAACTCCGCCTCAAAAGATTACAGCTCATTCTACTAGGTCAGTTTCTACTTCCTGGGCGTTTAGGAATGAAGCTTCGGTTGATCAGATTTGCAAAGCAGCAACTTGGTCTTCTTTGCATACTTTTACTAAATTCTACCATTTTTATGTATTTTCTTCTTCTGAAGCAGTTTTTGGTAGAAAAGTACTTCAGGCAGCTGTTTCAGTTTGATTCTTCTGCTTATAATTTCAGTTTTTTTCATTATAAGATTTAAACTTTATTTTGGGTGTGGATTATTTTCAGCGGAATTGTCTGTCTTTATTTTATCCCTCCCTCTCTAGTGATCCACATCTTGGGTATTCATTATCCCATACGTCACTAGCTCATGGACTCTTGCTAATTACATGAAAGAAAACATAATTTCTCCAACATAGGTGTGTCCGGTCCACGGCGTCATCCTTACTTGTGGGATATTCTCTTCCCCAACAGGAAATGGCAAAGAGCCCAGCAAAGCTGGTCATATGATCCCTCCTAGGTTCCGCCTACCCCAGTCATTCTCTTTGCCGTTGCACAGGCAACATCTCCACAGAGATGGCTAAGAGTTTTTTTGGTGTTTAAATGTAGTTTTATTCTTCAATCAAGTGTTTGTTATTTTAAAATAGTGCTGGTATGTACTATTTACTCTGAAACAGAAAAGAGAAGAAGATTTCTGTTTGTGAGAGGAAAATGATTTTAGCAGACGTTACTAAAATCGATTGCTGTTTCCACACAGGACTGTTGAGATGAAGTAACTTCAGTTGGGGGAAGCAGTTGGCAGACTTTTCTGCCTGAGGTATGATGGCCACATTTCTAACACGACTTGGTAATGCTGGAAGGCTGTCATTTTCCCTATGGGGACCGGTAAGCCATTTTCTTAGATTAAGTAAAAGAATAAAGGCTTTATAAGGGCTTAAAAAACTGGTAGACATTTTTCTGGGCTAAAACGATTACTTGCTAAGCATATTTGACAGATTATAGCGCTTTATAATTATTATAATCTTGGGGATTGTTGTAAAAAACGGCAGGCACTGTATGGACACCTTTTTCAGATGGGGGCCTTCTCTAGTCATAGGCAGAGCCTCATTTTCGCGCCACTAATGCGCAGTTGTTTTTGGAAGGCAAGGCATGCAGATGCATGTGTGAGGAGCTAGGATCCACTGAAAAAGCTTATAGAAGGCGTCATTTGGTATCGTATTCCCCTCTGGGCTTGGTTGGGTCTCAGCAAAGCAGATTCCTGGGACTGTATAGGGGTTAAATGTAAAAACGGCTCCGGTTCCGTTATTTTAAGGGTTAAAGCTTTGGTGTGCAATACTTTTAAGGCTTTAAGACACTGTGGTGAAATTTTGGTGAATTTTGAACAATTGCTTCATACTTTTTCGCATTTTCAGTAATAAAGTGTGTTCTGTTTAAAATTTAAAGTGACAGTAACGGTTTCATTTTAAAACGTTTTTTGTGCTTTGTTGACAAGTTTAAGCCTGTTTAACATGTCTGAACCATCAGATAAACGATGTTCTATATGTATGAATGCCAATGTGTCTCCCCATTTAAATATATGTGATAATTGTGACATGGTGTCCAAACAAAGTAGGGACAATGATGCCACAGATAATAATAGTGCCCAAGATGAGTCTTCAGATGAGGGGAGTAAGCATGGTACTGCATCACCCCCTTCTGTGTCTACACCAGTTTTGCCCACACAAGAGGCCCCTAGTACATCTAGTGCGCCAATACTTATTACTATGCAACAATTAACGGCTGTTATGGATAATTCTATTAAAAATATTTTATCTAAAATGCCTACTTATCAAAGAAAGCGCGATTGCTCTGTTTTAAACACTGAAGAGCAAGAGGACGCTGATGATAACGCTTCTGACATACCCTCACACCAATCTGAAGAGGCCAGGAGGGAGGTTTTGTCTGAGGGAGAAATTTCAGATTCAGGGAAAATTTCTCAACAAGCTGAATCTGATGTTGTAACATTTAAATTTAAATTAGAACATCTCCGCTCACTGCTTAAGGAGGTATTATCTACTCTGGATGATTGTGACAATTTGGTCATTCCAGAGAAATTATGTAAGATGGACAAGTTCCTAGAGGTTCCGGTGCCCCCCGATGTTTTTCCTATACCCAAGCGGGTGGCGGACATAGTAAACAAGGAATGGGAAAGGCCCGGCATACCTTTTGTGCCTCCCCCTATATTTAAGAAATTATTTCCTATAGTCGACCCCAGAAAGGACTTATGGCAGACAGTCCCTAAGGTCGAGGGGGCGGTCTCTACTCTAAACAAACGCACTACTATTCCCATAGAAGATAGTTGTGCTTTTAAAGATCCTATGGATAAGAAATTAGAGGGTTTGCTTAAAAGAATGTTTGTTCAGCAAGGTTATCTTCTTCAACCAATTTCATGCATTGTTCCTGTCACTACGGCAGCGTGTTTCTGGTTCGAAGAACTAGAAAAGTCGCTCGATAAGGAATCTTCGTATGAGGAGATTATGGACAGAGTTCATGCACTCAAATTGGCTAACTCTTTTATTCTAGATGCCGCTTTGCAATTAGCGAGATTAGCGGCGAAAAATTCAGGGTTTGCTATTGTGGCGCGCAGAGCGCTCTGGCTAAAGTCTTGGTCAGCGGATGTGTCTTCCAAGACAAAATTGCTTAACATCCCTTTCAAGGGCAAAACACTGTTTGGTCCTGATTTGAAAGAGATTATTTCAGACATCACCGGAGGAAAGGGCCACGCCCTTCCTCAGGATAGGTCTTTTAAGGCTAGAAATAAGCCTAATTTCTCCAACATAGGTGTGTCCGGTCCACGGCGTCATCCTTACTTGTGGGATATTCTCTTCCCCAACAGGAAATGGCAAAGAGCCCAGCAAAGCTGGTCACATGATCCCTCCTAGGCTCCGCCTACCCCAGTCATTCTCTTTGCCGTTGTACAGGCAACAGCTCCACGGAGATGGCTTAGAGTTTTTTAGTGTTTAACTGTAGTTTTTATTATTCAATCAAGAGTTTGTTATTTTGAAATAGTGCTGGTATGTACTATTTACTCAGAAACAGAAAAGAGATGAAGATTTCTGTTTGTATGAGGAAAATGATTTTAGCAACCGTCACTAAAATCCATGGCTGTTCCACACAGGACTGTTGAGAGCAATTAACTTCAGTTGGGGGAACAGTGAGCAGTCTCTTGCTGCTTGAGGTATGACACATTCTAACAAGACGATGTAATGCTGGAAGCTGTCATTTTCCCTCTGGGATCCGGTAAGCCATGTTTATTACGATTGTAAATAAGGGCTTCAAAAAGGGCTTATTAAGACTGTAGACTTTTTTTGGGCTAAATCGATTGATTATTAACACATATTTAGCCTTGAGGAATCATTTTATCTGGGTATTTTGATATAATAATATCGGCAGGCACTGTTTTAGACACCTTATTCTTTAGGGGCTTTCCCAAAGCATAGGCAGAGCCTCATTTTCTCGCCGGTGTTGCGCACTTGTTTTTGAGAGGCATGGCATGCAGTCGCATGTGAGAGGAGCTCTGATACTTAGAAAAGACTTTCTGAAGGCGTCATTTGGTATCGTATTCCCCTTGGGGCTTGGTTGGGTCTCAGCAAAGCAGATACCAGGGACTGTAAGGGGTTAAAGTTCAAAACGGCTCCGGTTCCGTTATTTTAAGGGTTAAAGCTTCCAAATTTGGTGTGCAATACTTTTAAGGCTTTAAGACACTGTGGTGAAAATTTGGTGAATTTTGAACAATTCCTTCATGTTTTTTCGCATTTGCAGTAATAAAGTGTGTTCAGCTTAAAATTTAAAGTGACAGTAACGGTTTTATTTTAAAACGTTTTTTGTACTTGTTATCAAGTTTATGCCTGTTTAACATGTCTGAACTACCAGATAGACTGTGTTCTGAATGTGGGGAAGCCAGAATTCCTATTCATTTAAATAAATGTGATTTATGTGACAATGACAATGATGCCCAAGATGATTCCTCAAGTGAGGGGAGTAAGCATGGTACTGCATCATTCCCTCCTTCGTCTACACGAGTCTTGCCCACTCAGGAGGCCCCTAGTACATCTAGCGCGCCAATACTCCTTACTATGCAACAATTAACGGCTGTAATGGATAATTCTGTCAAAAACATTTTAGCCAAAATGAACACTTATCAGCGTAAGCGCGACTGCTCTGTTTTAGATACTGAAGAGCATGACGACGCTGATATTAATATTTCTGAAGGGCCCCTAACTCAGTCTGATGGGGCCAGGGAGGTTTTGTCTGAGGGAGAAATTACTGATTCAGGGAACATTTCTCAACAAGCTGAACCTGATGTGATTGCATTTAAATTTAAGTTGGAACATCTCCGCATTCTGCTTAAGGAGGTATTATCCACTCTGGATGATTGTGACAAGTTGGTCATCCCAGAGAAACTATGTAAAATGGACAAGTTCCTAGAGGTGCCGGGGCTCCCAGAAGCTTTTCCTATACCCAAGCGGGTGGCGGACATTGTTAATAAGGAATGGGAAAGGCCCGGTATTCCTTTCGTCCCTCCCCCCATATTTAAAAAATTGTTTCCTATGGTCGACCCCAGAAAGGACTTATGGCAGACAGTCCCCAAGGTCGAGGGAGCGGTTTCCACTTTAAACAAACGCACCACTATACCCATAGAGGATAGTTGTGCTTTCAAAGATCCTATGGATAAAAAATTAGAAGGTTTGCTTAAAAAGATGTTTGTTCAGCAGGGTTACCTTCTACAACCAATTTCATGCATTGTCCCTGTCGCTACAGCCGCATGTTTCTGGTTCGATGAGCTGATAAAGGCGGTCGACAGTGATTCTCCTCCTTATGAGGAGATTATGGACAGAATCAATGCTCTCAAATTGGCTAATTCTTTCACCCTAGACGCCACTTTGCAATTGGCTAGGTTAGCGGCTAAGAATTCTGGGTTTGCTATTGTGGCGCGCAGAGCGCTTTGGTTGAAATCTTGGTCGGCTGATGCGTCTTCCAAGAACAAGTTACTTAACATTCCTTTCAAGGGGAAAACGCTGTTTGGCCCTGACTTGAAAGAGATTATCTCGGATATCACTGGGGGTAAGGGCCACGCCCTTCCTCAGGATCGGCCTTTCAAGGCAAAGAATAAACCTAATTTTCGTCCCTTTCGTAGAAACGGACCAGCCCAAAGTGCTACGTCCTCTAAGCAAGAGGGTAATACTTCTCAAGCCAAGCCAGCTTGGAGACCAATGCAAGGCTGGAACAAGGGAAAGCAGGCCAAGAAACCTGCCACTGCTACCAAGACAGCATGAAATGTTGGCCCCCGATCCGGGACCGGATCTGGTGGGGGGCAGACTCTCTCTCTTCGCTCAGGCTTGGGCAAGAGATGTTCTGGATCCTTGGGCGCTAGAAATAGTCTCCCAAGGTTATCTTCTGGAATTCAAGGGACTTCCCCCAAGGGGGAGGGTCCACAGGTCTCAGTTGTCTTCAGACCACATAAAAAGACAGGCATTCTTACATTGTGTAGAAGACCTGTTAAAAATGGGAGTGATTCATCCCGTTCCATTAAGAGGGATTCCCTTGGGACAAGGTTAAGATTCCTAGGATTCTATCCTTCCTTCAAGAAGGATTGGAAAAAGGATTATCTGCAAGTTCCCTGAAGGGACAGATTTCTGCCTTGTCTGTGTTACTTCACAAAAAGCTGGCCGCTGTGCCAGATGTTCAAGCCTTTGTTCAGGCTCTGGTTAGAATTAAGCCTGTTTACAAACCTTTGACTCCTCCTTGGAGTCTCAATTTAGTTCTTTCAGTTCTTCAGGGGGTTCCGTTTGAACCCTTGCATTCCGTTGATATTAAGTTATTATCTTGGAAAGTTTTGTTTTTAGTTGCAATTTCTTCTGCTAGAAGAGTTTCAGAATTATCTGCTCTGCAGTGTTCTCCTCCTTATCTGGTGTTCCATGCAGATAAGGTGGTTTTACGTACTAAACCTGGTTTTCTTCCAAAAGTTGTTTCTAACAAAAACATTAACCAGGAGATTATCGTACCTTCTCTGTGTCCGAAACCAGTTTCAAAGAAGGAACGTTTGTTGCACAATTTGGATGTTGTTCGCGCTCTAAAATTCTATTTAGATGCTACAAAGGATTTTAGACAAACATCTTCCTTGTTTGTTGTTTATTCCGGTAAAAGGAGAGGTCAAAAAGCAACTTCTACCTCTCTCTCTTTTTGGATTAAAAGCATCATCAGATTGGCTTACGAGACTGCCGGACGGCAGCCTCCCGAAAGTATCACAGCTCATTCCACTAGGGCTGTGGCTTCCACATGGGCCTTCAAGAACGAGGCTTCTGTTGATCAGATATGTAGGGCAGCGACTTGGTCTTCACTGCACACTTTTACCAAATTTTACAAGTTTGATACTTTTGCTTCTTCTGAGGCTATTTTTGGGAGAGAGGTTTTGCAAGCCGTGGTGCCTTCCATTTAGGTGACCTGATTTGCTCCCTCCCTTCATCCGTGTCCTAAAGCTTTGGTATTGGTTCCCACAAGTAAGGATGACGCCGTGGACCGGACACACCTATGTTGGAGAAAACAGAATTTATGTTTACCTGATAAATTACTTTCTCCAACGGTGTGTCCGGTCCACGGCCTGCCCTGGTTTTTTTAATCAGGTCTGATAATTTATTTTCTTTAACTACAGTCACCACGGTACCATATGGTTTCTCCTATGCAAATATTCCTCCTTAACGTCGGTCGAATGACTGGGGTAGGCGGAGCCTAGGAGGGATCATGTGACCAGCTTTGCTGGGCTCTTTGCCATTTCCTGTTGGGGAAGAGAATATCCCACAAGTAAGGATGACGCCGTGGACCGGACACACCGTTGGAGAAAGTAATTTATCAGGTAAACATAAATTCTGTTTTTCGTCCCTTTCGCAGAAACGGACCAGCCTCTGCTTCTACATCCTATAAGCAAGAGGGTAATACTTCTCAACCCAAACCAGCCTGGAGACCGATGCAAGGCTGGAACAAGGGTAAGCAGGCCAAGAAGCCCGCCACTGCTACCAAAACAGCATGAAGGGATGGCCCCCGATCCGGGACCGGATCTGGTGGGGGGCAGACTTTCTCTTTTTGCTCAGGCCTGGGCAAGAGATGTTCAGGATCCTTGGGCACTAGAAATAGTTTCTCAAGGTTATCTCCTGGAATTCAAGGAACTACCCCCAAGGGGAAGGTTCCACAGGTCTCAATTATCTTCAAACCAAATAAAAAGACAGGCATTCTTACATTGTGTGGAAGACCTGTTAAGGATGGGAGTAATTCATCCAGTTCCAATAAGAGAACAAGGGATGGGATTTTACTCCAACCTGTTCATAGTTCCCAAAAAAGAGGGAACGTTCAGACCAATTCTAGATCTCAAGATCCTAAACAAATTTCTCAGGGTTCCATCATTCAAAATGGAAACCATTCGAACGATCCTTCCTACCATCCAGGAAGGTCAATTTATGACCACGGTGGATTTAAAGGATGCGTACCTCCATATTCCTATCCACAAGGAACATCATCAGTTCCTAAGATTCGCTTTTCTGGAAAAGCATTACCAGTTTGTGGCACTTCCTTTCGGATTAGCCACTGCTCCGAGAATTTTCACAAAGGTACTAGGGTCCCTTCTAGCGGTTCTAAGACCGAGGGGCATTGCAGTAGTACCGTACTTGGACGACATCCTGATTCAAGCGTCGTCTCTGTCAAAAGCAAAGGCTCATACGGTCATAGTCCTAGCCTTTCTCAGATCTCACGGATGGAAAGTGAACATAGAAAAGAGCTCTCTTTCCCCGTCGACAAGAGTTCCCTTCTTGGGAACAATAATAGACTCCTTAGAAATGAGAATTTTCCTGACAGAGGTCAGAAAATCAAAACTTCTAAGCTCTTGTCAGGTTCTTCATTCTGTTCGTCCTTCCATAGCGCAGTGCATGGAAGTAATAGGATTGATGGTTGCAGCAATGGACATAGTTCCTTTTGCACGAATTCATCTAAGACCATTACAACTGTGCATGCTCAAACAGTGGAATGGGGATTATACAGACTTGTCTCCGACGATTCAAGTAGATCAAAGGACCAGAGATTCACTCCGTTGGTGGCTGAACCCGGACAATCTGTCACAGGGAATGAGCTTCCGCAGACCAGAGTGGGTCATTGTCACGACCGACGCCAGTCTGGTGGGCTGGGGCGCGGTCTGGGAACCCCTGAAGGCTCAGGGTCTATGGTCTCGGGAAGAATCTCTTCTCCCGATAAACATTCTGGAACTAAGAGCGATATTCAATGCTCTCAAAGCTTGGCCTCATCTAGCAAAGGCCAAATTCATAAGGTTTCAATCAGACAACATGACGACAGTTGCAGTGGAAAATTGGGAAGCGGATTTTCTGAGTCGTCAGACATTCCATCCGGGGGAGTGGGAACTCCACCCGGAAATCTTTGCCCAAATAACTCAATTATGGGGCATTCCAGACATGGATCTGATGGCGTCTCGTCAGAACTTCAAGGTTCCTTGTTACGGGTCCAGATCCAGGGATCCCAAGGCGACTCTAGTAGATGCACTAGTAGCACCTTGGACCTTCAACCTAGCTTATGTTTTCCCACCGTTTCCTCTCATTCCCAGGCTGGTAGCCAGGATCAACCAGGAGAGGGCTTCGGTAATCTTGATAGCTCCTGCGTGGCCACGCAGGACTTGGTATGCAGACCTGGTGAATATGTCATCGGCTCCACCATGGAAGCTACCTTTGAGACAGGACCTTCTTGTTCAAGGTCCATTCGTGCATCCGAATCTGGTCTCTCTCCAACTGACTGCTTGGAGATTGAACGCTTGATTTTATCAAAGCGTGGGTTTTCAGATTCTGTAATAGATACTCTGATTCAGGCTAGAAAGCCTGTAACTAGAAAGATTTACCATAAGATATGGAAAAAATATATCTATTGGTGTGAATCTAAAGGATTCCCATGGAACAAGATTAAAATTCCTAGGATTTTATCCTTTCTACAAGAGGGTTTGGAGAAGGGATTATCTGCAAGTTCTCGGAAGGTACAGATTTCTGCGTTATCTGTTTTACTTCACAAAAGGCTGGCAGCTGTGCCAGACGTTCAAGCGTTTGTTCAGGCTCTGGTTAGAATCAAGCCTGTTTACAGACCTTTGACTCCTCCCTGGAGTCTTAATCTGGTTCTTTCAGTTCTTCAAGGGGTTCCGTTTGAACCCTTACATTCCGTAGATATTAAGTTATTATCTTGGAAAGTTCTGTTTTTGGTTGCAATTTCTTCTGCTAGAAGAGTTTCTGAGTTATCTGCTCTGCAGTGTTCTCCGCCCTATCTGGTGTTCCATGCAGATAAGGTGGTTTTGCGTACTAAGCCTGGTTTTTTTCCGAAAGTTGTTTCCAACAAAAATATTAACCAGGAGATAGTTGTACCTTCTTTGTGTCCGAATCCAGTTTCAAAGAAGGAACGTTTGTTACACAATTTGGACGTAGTCCGTGCTCAAAAATTCTATTTAGAGGCCACTAAAGATTTCAGACAAACTTCTTCTTTGTTTGTTGTTTATTCTGGTAAAAGGAGAGGTCAAAAAGCAACTTCTACCTCTCTTTCTTTTTGGCTTAAAAGCATTATCCGTTTGGCATATGAGACTGCCGGACGGCAGCCTCCTGAAAGAATCACAGCTCACTCCACTAGGGCTGTGGCTTCCACATGGGCCTTCAAGAACGAGGCTTCTGTTGACCAGATATGTAAGGCAGCGACTTGGTCTTCACTGCACACTTTTGCCAAATTTTACAAATTTGATACTTTTGCTTCTTCAGAGGCTATTTTTGGGAGAAAGGTTTTGCAAGCCATGGTGCCTTCCATTTAGGTGACCTGATTTGCTCCCTCCCTTCATCCGTGTCCTAAAGCTTTGGTATTGGTTCCCACAAGTAAGGATGACGCCGTGGACCGGACACACCTATGTTGGAGAAAACAGAATTTATGCTTACCTGATAAATTACTTTCTCTAACGGTGTGTCCGGTCCACGGCCCGCCCTGGTTTTTTTAATCAGGTCTGATGAATTATTTTCTCTAACTACAGTCACCACGGTATCATGTGATTTCTCCTATGCATATTTCCTCCTGTACGTCGGTCGAATGACTGGGGTAGGCGGAGCCTAGGAGGGATCATATGACCAGCTTTGCTGGGCTCTTTGCCATTTCCTGTTGGGGAAGAGAATATCCCACAAGTAAGGATGACGCCGTGGACCGGACACACCGTTGGAGAAAGTAATTTATCAGGTAAGCATAAATTCTGTTTTATGTAAGAACTTACCTGATAAATTCATTTCTTTCATATTAGCAAGAGTCCATGAGGCCCACCCTTTTTTGTGGTGGTTATGATTTTTTTATAAAGCACAATTATTCGAATTCCTTATTTTTCATGCTTTCGCACTTTTGTCTTATCACCCCACTTCTTGGCTATGCGTTAAACTGATTTGTGGGTGTGGTGAGGGGTGTATTTATAGGCATTTTGAGGTTTGGGAAACTTTGCCCCTCCTGGTAGGAATGTATATCCCATACGTCACTAGCTCATGGACTCTTGCTAATATGAAAGAAATGAATTTATCAGGTAAGTTCTTACATAAATTATGTTTTTCACATGAGACCTCTTCAGCTTTGTATGCTGAATCAATGGTGCAGGGATTATACAAAGATATCACAATTTAATATCCTTAAATCCCAATGTACGACACTCTCTGACATGGTGGATAGATCACCATCATTTAGTTCAAGGGGCTTCTTTTGTTTGGCCAACCTGGACTGTGATCACAACAGATGCAAGTCTTTCAGGTTGGGGAGCTGTTTGAGGATCTCTGACAGCACAAGGGGTTTGGAAATCTCAAGAGGCGAGATTTCCAATAAATATTTTAGAACTCAATTCTCAGAGCTCTTCAGTTTTGGCCTCTGTTAAAGAGAGAACCGTTCATTTGTTTTCAGACAGACATTATCACAACAGTGGCATATGTCAATCATCCGGGTGGGACTCACAGTCCCCAAGCTATGAAAGAAGTATCTCGGATACTTGTTTGGGCGGAATCCAGCTCCTGTCTAATCTCTGTGGTGCAAATCCCAGGTGTAGACAATTGGGAAGCGGATTATCTCAACCGCCAGACTTTACATCCAGGGGAGTGGTCTCTCCATCCAGATGTTTTTTTCTCAGATTGTTCAGATGTGGGGTCCTCCAGAGGTAGATCTCATGGCCTCTCATCTAAACAAGAAACTTCCCAGATACCGGTCCAGGGATGTTCAGGCGGAAGCAGTGGATGCGCTGACACTTCCTTGGTGTTATCATCCTGCTTATATCTTCCCGCCTTTAGTTCTCCTTCCATGAGTGTTTTCCAAAATTATCATGGAACAATCATTTGTGTTGCTGGTTGTGCCAGCATGGCCACACATGGTTTGGTATGCGGATCTGGTTCGGATGTCCAGTTGCCCGCCTTGGCCACTTCCGTTACGGCCAGACCTACTATCTCAAGGTCCATTTTTCCATCAGGATCTCAAATCATTATATTTGAAGGTACGGAAATTGAATGCTTAGTACTAAGTCATAGAGGTTTCTCTGACTCAGTGATTGATACTATGTTACAAGCTCGTAAATCAGTCTCTAGGAAGATTTATTATAGAGTTTGAAAGACTTACATTTCATGGTGTTCTTCTCATGAATTCTCCTGGCATTCTTTTAGAATTCCTAGAATTTTTACAGTTTTTTCAGGATGGTTTGAATAAGGGTTTGTCTGCAAGTTCCTCGAAAGGACAAATCTCCGCTCTTTTTGTTTTATTTCACAGAAAGATTGCTATACTTCCTGATATACACTGTTTTGTACAGGCTTTAGTTCGTATTAAGCCTGTCATTAAATCAATCTCTCTTCCTTGGAGTCTTAATTTAGTTCTGAAGGCTTTACAGGCTCCTCCATTTGAGCCTATGCATTCTTTGGACATTAAACTACTTTCTTGGAAAGTGTTGTTCCTTTTGGCTATCTCTTCTGCTAGAAGAGTTTCTGAGCTATCTGCTCTTTCTTGTGAATCTCCTTTTCTGACTTTTCATCAGGATAAGGTGGTTTTGCGGACTTCATTTGAATTTTTCCTTAAGGTTGTGAATTCTAACAAAATTAGTAGAGAAATTGTTGTCCCTTCCTTGTGTCCTAATCCTAAGAATCCTTTGGAAAGATCCTTACATTCTTTGGATGTGGTGAGAGCTTTGAAATATTATGTTGAAACTACTTAAGATTTCAGGAAGACTTCTAGTCTATTTGTTATATTTTCTGGTCCTAGGAAAGGTCAGAAGGCCTCTGCTATTTCCTTGGCCTCTTGGTTAAAGCTTTTGATTCTTCAAGCTTATTTGGAGTCGGGTCAAGCCCCGCCTCAGAGAATTATAGCTCATTCTACTAGATCAGTCTCCACTTTGTGGGCTTTTAAGAATGAAGCTTCAGTTGATCAGATTTGCAAAGCAGCGACTTGGTCCTCTTTGCATACATTTACTAAATTCTACCGTTTTTATGTATTTGCTTCTTCGGAAGCAGTTTTTGGTAGAAAAGTTCTTCAGGCAGCTGTTTCAGTTTGATTCTTCTGCTTTTGATTTAATTTTTTCAGCGGTGTATGGCTGTTTTTATTTTATTCCCTCCCTCTCTAGTGACTCTTGAGTGGAAGACTCCACATCTTGGGTATTGATATCCCATATGTCACTAGCTCATGGACTCTTGCCAATTACATGAAAGAAAACATAATTTATGTAAGAACTTACCTGATAAATTCATTTATTTCATATTGGCAAGAGTCCATGAGGCCCACCCCTTTTTTATGGTGGTTATGATTTTTTGTATAAAGCACAATTATTTCCAAATTTCCTTGCTGATGCTTTCTACTCCTTTCTTTATCACCCCACTGCTTGGCTATTCGTTAAACTGAATTGTAGGTGTGGTGAGGGGTGTATTTATAGGCATTTTGAGGTTTGGGAAACTTTGCCCCTCCTGGTAGGATTTTATATCCCATATGTCACTATCTCATGGACTCTTGCCAATATGAAAGAAATGACATAAATTATGTTTTTTCTATCTAGGCCTCGATTCTCTAAGCTTGATGGCATGGAGATTGTACGGTTAGTTCTTAGGAAGAGAGAGTTTTTGGATTTTGTTATTGAGACTCTGATACAGGCCCATAAGCCTGTGACCCGGAAGATTTATCATAAGGATTTTGCTGTTTTTGCGGATGGTTTGGTTAAGCGTTTATCCACTAGAAAAGTCTTAGTGTAATCTGCTTTTCTTTCATGTAATTGGCAAGAGTCCATGAGCTAGTGACGTATGGTATATACAATCCTACCAGGAGGGGCAAAGTTTCCCAAACCTCAAAATGCCTATAAATACACCCCTCACCACACCCACAACTCAGTTTTACAAACTTTGCCTCCTATGGAGGTGGTGAAGTAAGTTTGTGCTAAGATTTCTATGTTGACATGCGCTTCTCAGCATTTTGAAGCCCGATTCCTCTCAGAGTACAGCGAGTGTCAGAGGGACGTGGAGAGTATTACCTATTGAATGCAGTGATTTCCCTAACGGGGGTCTATTTCATAGGTTCTCTGTTATCGGTCGTAGAGATTAATTTCCTACCTCCCTTTTCATACCGATGATATACTCTCATATACCATTTCCTCTACTGATAACTGTTTCAGTACTGGTTTGGCTTTCTGCTATATGTGGATGGGTGTCTTTGGTAAGTATGTTTTTATTTCTTAAGACACCTCAGCTATGGTTTGGCACTTATGCATTTATATAAAGTTCTAAATATATGTATTGTACTTATATTTGCAAAAGGAAATACATGCACCTGACTCATGGCAGATTGCCAGTTTCATATTTGGGAAGTTATTATTGAGAAATATTTTTCTTACCTGGGGTTTAGTCTTTTTTTTAATTGACTACTTGTTTTAATTTGCGGGCTGTTATAGGCTCGCGGGTGCGCTAAATGCTACACTTTATTGCGTCATTCTTGGCACGATAATTTTTTGGCACAAAAAAGCACGTCCGTTGACGCAAGTTTGTCATTTCCGGTGTCGTAGTTGACGCAGGGGTTCACACAGGGTTACGCCGTTAGTGACGCGAGTGTGTCATTTCCGGACATGGTTGGCGGCAAAAAAAAAATTCTAGTTACGTTGTGCGTCATACTTGGTGACAAATTTTTTTCATTATTTATTGCCCCATTGCTTTTGCCTTTTGCTTTTTTCTAAGTCAGAGGGCTACGCTGCTACGCTATTTGCATTTTTTCCCATTCCTGAAACTGTCATATAAAGAAATTGATCATTTTGCTTTATATGTTTTATCTTTTACATTCTGCAAAATGTCTCAACTTGATCCTGCCTCAGAAGTATCTGCTGGAACTTTGCTGCCTGACATCGGTTCTACCAAAGCTAAGTGCATTTGTTGTAAAATTGTGGAGATTATATCTCCTAATATCATTTGTATTAGTTGTCATAATAAACTTTTACATGCAGATAGAGTGTCCATTAGTAATAGTACATTGCCGGTTGCAGTTCCTTTAACTTCTAATGTACATTATATACCTTTGAATTTTAAAGAATTTGTTACTGATTCTATTCAGGCTTTGTCTGCATTTCCACCTTCTAATAAGCGTAAGAGGTCTTTTAAAACCTCATAAAGTTGATGAAATGTCAAATGACCGACAACATAATGAATTATCCACTTCTGATGAGGATCTATCTGATTCAGGAGATCCTTCCTCAGACTTTGACACTGACAAATCTACTTATTTATTTAAAATAGAGTATATGCGTTCTTTGTTAAAAGAAGTGTTAATTTCTTTGGATATTGAGGAAGCTAGTCCTCTTGATATTAAAACCAATAAACGTTTAAATGCTGTTTTTAAACCTACTGTGGTTACTCCAGAGGTTTTTCCTATTCCTGATGCTATTTCTGACATGATTTCTAAGGAATGGAATAAGCCAGGTACTACTTTTAATCCTTCTGCAAGGTTTAAAAAATTGTATCCTTTACCAGCGGGTGCGATAGAGTTTTGGGAAAAGATCCCCAAAAGTTGAAGGGGCTATTTCTACTCTTGCTAAACGAACCACTATTCCTATGGAAGATAGTACTTATTTTAAAAATCCTTTAGATAAGAAGCTTGAATCTTATCTAAGGAAAGCCTATTTATATTCAGGTCATCTTCTTAGGCCTGCAATTACTTTGGCTGATGTTGCAGATGCTTCAACTTTTTGGTTAGAGAATTTAGCGCAACAAGAATTGGGTTCTTACATATTTAGCATTGTTCGCTTACTGCAACATGCTAATCATTTTATTTGTGATGCCATTTTTTGATATTATCAAAATTGATGTTAGATCCATGTCTTTAGCTATTTTAGCTAGAAGAGCTTTGTGGCTTAAATCTTGAAATGCTAATATGACATCTTAATCTAGATTATTATCTCTTTCTTTCCAAGGTAATAAATTATTTGGTTCTCAGTTGGATTCTATTATTTCAACTGTTACTGGGGGGAAAGGAGTTTTTTTGCTTCAGGATAAAAAACCTAAGGGCAAATCTAAGGCTTCTAATTGTTTTCGTTCCTTCCATCAAATAAGGAACAAAAACCTAATCCTTCCCCCAGGGAATCTGTTTCCAATTGGAAGCCTTCCTCAAATTGGAATAAATCCAAGCCTTTCAAGAAACCAAAGTCAGCCCCTAAGTCCACGTTAAGGTGCGGCACTCATTGCAGCTCAGCTGGTAGGGGACAAATTAAGGTTTTTCAAGGATGTTTGGATAAATTCTGTCCAAAATCAATGGATACAGAGCATTGTCTCTCAGGCGTACCAAATTGGATTCAGAGTAAGACCTCCTGTGAGGAGATTTTGTCTCTCATGCATCCCAGTGAATCCAGTAAAAGCTCAGGCTTTCCTGAAGTGTGTTTCAGATCTGGAGTTTTCAGGGGTAATCATGCCGGTTCCTTTTCAAGAACAAGGCCTTGGGTTTTATTAAAATCTATTCATTGTCCCAAAGAAAGAAAATTCATTCAGACCAGTTCTGGATCTGAAAATTTTTAATCTTTATGTTAGGTTACCAACTTTCAAGATGGTAACTATAAGGACTATTCTGCCTTTTGTTCATCAAGGACATTATATGTCTACAATAGACTTGCAGGATGCTTGCCTTCATATTCCGATTCATCATGAACATTATCAGTTCCTGAGATTCTCTTTTCTAGACGAGCATTACCAATTTGTTGCTCTTCCATTTGGCCTAGCAACAGCTCCAAGAATCTTTTCAAAGGTTCTGGGTGCCCTACTTTCTGTAATCAGAGAACAGGGTATTGCGGTGTTTCCTTATTTGGACGATATCTTGGTACTAGCTCAGTCTTTACATTCTGCAGAATCTCACATGAATCAACTTGTGTTGTTTCTTCGAAAACATGGTTGGAGGATCAATTTACCAAAAAGTTTTTTGATTCCTCAGACAACGGTCACCTTTTTAGGTTTCCAGATAGATTCAGTGTCCATGACTGTGTCTCTAACAGACAAGAGACTTTGAAATTGGTTGCAGCATGTCGGCACCTTCAGTCTCTGCATGGAAATTTTTGGCCTCATGACTGCAGCATCGGACGAGATTCCTTTTGCTCATTTTCACATGAGACCTCTCCAGCTTTGCATGCTGAATCAATGGTGCCGGGATTATACAAAGATATCACAATTAATATCCTTAAATCCCAATGTTCGACACTCTCTGACGTGGTGCCAGCGTTTAGTTCAAGGGGCCTCTTTTGTTTGGCCAACCTGGACTGTGATCACAACAGATGCGGGTCTTTCAGGTTGGGGAGCTGTCTGGGGATCTCTGACAGCACAAGGAGTTTGGAAATCTCAAGAGGCGAGATTTCCAATAAATATTTTAGAACTCCGTGCAATTCTCAGAGCTCTTCAGTTTTGGCCTTTGTTGAAGAGAGAACCGTTCATTTGTTTTCAGACAGACAATATCACAACGGTCGCATATGTCAATCATCAGGGTGGGACTCACAGTCCCCAAGCTATGAAAGAAGTATCTCGGATACTTGTTTGGGCGGAATCCAGCTCTTGTCTAATTTCTGCGGTTCATATCCCAGGTGTAGACAATTGGGAGGCGGATTATGTCAGCCATCAGACTTTACATCCAGTGGAGTGTGGTCTCCATCTGGGTGTGTTTTCTCAGATTGTTCAGATATGGGGTCTTCCAGAAATAGATCTGATGGCCTCTCATCTAAACAAGAAACTTCCCAGATACCTGTCCAGGTCCAGGGATTCTCATGCGGAAGCAGTGGATGCGCTGACACTTCCTTGGTGTTGTCAACCTGCTTATATCTTCCCGCCTCTAGTTCTTCTTCTGAGAGTGATCTCCAAGATCATCATGGAACAATCGTTTGTGTTGCTGGTGGCTCCAGCATGGCCCCACAGGTTTTGGTATGTGGATCTTGCTCGGATGTCCAGTTGCCAACCTTGGCCACTTCCGTTAAGGCCGGACCTACTGTCTCAAGGTCCGTTTTTCTATCAGGATATCAAATCATTAAATTTGAAGGTATGGAAATTGAACGCTTAGTATTAAGTCATAGAGGTTTCTCTGACTCCGTAATTAATACTATGTTACAAGCTTGTAAATCTGTCTCTAGGAACATTTATTATCGAGTTTGGAAGATTTACATTTCATGGTGTTCTTCTCATAAATTCTCTTGGCATTCTTTTAGAATTCCTAGAATTTTACAGTTTCTCCAGGATGGTTTGAGTAGGGGTTTGTCTGCAAGTTCCTTGAAGGGACAAATCTCTGCTCTTTCAGTTTTATTTCACAGAAAGATTGCTAAACTTCCTGATATTCACTGTTTTGTACAGGCTTAAGTTCGTATTAAGCCCGTCATTAAATCAATTTCTCCTCCTTGGAGTCTTAATTTGGTTTTGAAGGTGTTACAGGCTCCTCCGTTTGAGCCTATGCACTCTTTGGACATTAAACTACTTTCTTGGAAAGTGTTGTTGTTTTTGGCCATCTCTTCTGCTAGAAGAGTGTCTGAGCTCTCTGCTATTTCTTGTGAATCTTCTTTCCTGATTTTTCATCAGGATAAGGCGGTTTTGCAGACTTCATTTGAATTTTTACCTAAGGTTGTGAATTCTAACAACATTAGTATAAAAAATTGTTGTCCCTTCCTTGTGTCCTAATCCTAAGAATCCTTTGGAAAGATCCTTACATTCTTTGGATGTGGTGAGAGCTTTGAAATATTATGTTGAAACTACTTAAGATATCAGGAAGACTTCTAGTCTATTTGTTATATTTTCTGGTCCTAGGAAAGGTCAGAAGGCCTCTGCTATTTCCTTGGCTTCTTGGTTAAAGCTTTTGATTCTTCAAGTTTATTTGGAGTCGGGTCAAGGCCCGCCTCAAAGAATTACAGCTCATTCTACTATATCAGTCTCAACTTTGTGGGCTTCAGTTGATAAGATTTGCAAAGCAGCGACTTGGTCCTCTTTGCATACATTTACTAAATTCTACCGTTTTGATGTATTTGCTTCTTCTGAAGCAGTTTTTGGTAGAAAGGTTCTTCAGGCAGCTGTTTCAGTTTGATTCTTCTGCTGATGTTTTAAGTTTTTCTTTTCTTCATGAGAATAACTTATATTTTGGGTTGTGGATTAATTTTTCAGCATATGGCTGCTGTTTATTTTTATCCCTCCCTCTCTAGTGACTCTTGCGTGGAGTTCCACATCTTGGGTATTTGGTATCCCATACGTCACTAGGTCATGGACTCTTGCTAATTACATGAAAGAAAACTTAATTTATGTAAGAACTTACCTGATAAATTCATTTCTTTCATATTGGCCATGAGACCCACCCTTTTTTATGGTGGTTATGATTTTTTTGTATAAAGCACAATTATTCCAAATTTCTTAGTTAAAGCTTTTTACTCCTTTCTTTATCACCCCTCTACTTGGCTATTCGTTAAACTGAATTGTGGGTATGGTGAGGGGTGTATTTATAGGCATTTTGAGGTTTGGTAAACTTTGCCCCTCCTGGTAGGATTGTATGTCACTCATGGACTCTTGCCAATATGAAAGAAATTAATTTATCAGGTAAGTTCTTACATAAATTATGTTTTTCATGTTATCCCCTTTATCTCATTTTTCATTAGTATTATGTTGACGCTTCTAAGGATTTCAGACAAACTTCTAGTTTGTTTGTTCTTTTTTCTGGTTCCAGAAAAGGACCAGTTTCTTTGGTTTCCTCGTTGAAACTTTTGATTCATAAGGCTTTCTTAGAGGCAGGCCAGCCTCCACCTAAATTGATTATTTGTCGTTCTACTAAATCGTTTGCCACTTTGTAGGCTTTTAAGAATGATGCTTCAGTTGACCAAGTTTGCAAGGCAGCTACTTGGTCGACTTTGCATATTTTTAGTAAATTCTACCATTTTAAAGTTTTTGCTTCTCCTGAGGCAGCCTTTGGTAGGAGAATCCTGCAGGTAGTTGTGTCAGGTCTATATAGATTTTTGCATATTTACCCTTTTTTCCCTTGGGTTCTCTTTGAGTTGTGGATTTAGTTTCTCTGTGAAAAAATGCGTTATTTTTATCCTGCACTTATTTCTCATTACATCAGGACTCCACAGCTTGAGTATTAGTTCCCAGGAGTAATGGATCATGTACTCTCACCACTTGTATGAAAGAAAACATACTTTATGCTTGCCTGATAAATTAATTTCTTTCACGGTGGTGAGAGTCCACGAGACCCACCCTCTGTGTTTTGTTTTTTTATATTGGTTTATTTTTTTTCACACATCTTTTTTCCCTTGCTCTTATTATTTTGCTCTTATTTCTTTTCCTACATCATTTGCTTGGCTATACATCAGACTTAGTTACCAGTGAGGTGGGAGGGATTTTGGAAACTGCCGCCTCCTTGTGGCATTAAAGAGTAATTCCCAGGAGTAATAGACCGTGGACTTTCACCACCATGAAGGAAATTAATTTATCATGTAAGCATAAATTGTTCTTTCAAGATTTCCATTTCTGTTCAGCCCCTATAGAATGAATTTTTGTTGTTGTACTGTTCAGGGAAATGAGGCAAATATGGAAATTATTGTAAAAATCATTTAATTTCCATGTTTTGTAATCTTTAAGCTTCCTCCACACTTATACCCAGTTCACTGCTCATATCTTAACAAATAAATAGCTTAACACTTGTACAATTGGTAAGTTAGCAATGCATTCCACATGCTTTATTTTAGTAACTTAAAAGGGCTCTAAAATTAGTTGCAACATGTTTTGTTTCTGACATCTCCACTCTTATTAGATGAACATTTCAGTTCTGTGTTTTCTAAGACTAACGTTTGAAAACTATAGCAGCTTGGCTCCAACTGTGTAAATGTTCCCCAAACATGTACAGTAATTGCAGCTTTTTCCATTTAAAGCAAAGGTAATAGTACATTCATACGCTGCTGGATACTCATTCAAATATGTCTTTTATTATAATCATGCTGTAATATGCTTATTGCTAGAGTAGTAGGATTATATACTCTAAACAGTTTATAATTGTGTGGAATTAAAACTAGGTAATAGCTATGCATAGTTTTGAAACTGTATTAAATGTACATTTATTTGAAGTGTTGTAACCTATACAATATGTGTCATAGAAAATTCAGCTTTTGTTAATGTTTTGATACTGTTTGGGCAGTGGTGTTTTCTAGTCTTTGTAGTAAAAACATCTAAATATGTGTAGACGTGAATCACTTTTAAAGTTATTGTAAATATAGCAAGCAGCAATCTATCTAATGCCTGCCAGCTAGTTCAATGAAAAGTTGTGCTGTAGGGCCCATTACTGTAAAAGTAAGCATATCTACGACTCGGCAAAGCAGGAGGACTGTTGAGTGACAGTGTAGATGAACTGCGCCTGCGTTAGATGAGTAGGTAGGATCAATCTATACATAACTACACTAGAGAAATGTAAAGGAAGTGAGCGGATGCAGGAATTTAATACAGTTGGAGAAATAAATATAAGTTAAAGGGACAGTCAACCCCAGAATGTTTGTTGTTTTAAAAGATAGATAATCCCTTAATTACCCATTCCCCAGTTTTGCATAACCAACACAGTTATAATACACATTTAACCTCTGTAATTACCTTGTCTCTAAGCCTCTGCAAACTGCCCCCTTATTTCAGTTCTTTTGATAGACTTGAATTTTATATGAAACACATTAACTAACGCCCTCTAGTGGTGAAAAACTGTCAAAATGCATTTAGATTAGAGGTGGAAGTCCAAGAAATTCGCAAATGAATGTTGGGGAATTAAGTCCTCTCACATTTTGGGAAATACAGGTGTACGACATTATGGGGATGGACGAGAGGTAGGGGTAGAGGAGAAAGTTATATGTGTATGTGTGTGTATGTATGTATATATATATATATATATATATATATATATATATATATATATATATATATATATATATATATATATATATATATATATATATATATATAGTTATAGAGATGGGGTTAGAGAAGTTAAGATTCACTCAGCGGGAACCTGTAGGCAATAATAGTTAACAGGAAAGCCAGTAAAGTTATGCAGTATATGTAAAGGTAAACCGTGTTGGTAGCCTCCGAAATATTATTCAGAGTAGGTTATGGGGGCAGGCGAGAGCTGACAGTGGAGAACTGATAGTAGAATAGGACGGGAGGGGGAAATGTTTATGGGTCATGGGGGGGAAAAAAGGGGGGAGAGGGATAGAGAGTAGGGGTAGAGATGTATAAAGGGGTTATCAGCGTCCTTACGTCTTATGTGGGCAAATTAGGTTATTAGAGCATAGGAACGCTAACCTGAAGTAGTGGTTGTTGGCATATAAACAGTATTATTTATTTTCCCTTTTTCTCTCTTTCTTCCCCCTTATTTCCCCCCTCCTCTCTTTTAAACAGATCCGATAAATATATAACTTGTTACAATAGTAACCAAAACATAAGATAAACAATTCAGTTGACATAGGATTAAACCACTCCCATGTTATAGTATAGGGTAGCATAACAGACGGAGTAAATAACATAGGTTTATACTACTTGAGTATGAACTATACTGTTAATTTAGCCTTTAGTAAGGTTGTCTAGTGTGTAGGACCCATAGCAAAGGTTTAAGGAAGAGTTCCGTTATAATGTATATACCCAAAAATATTGCAGGTAAGTAAAGTCGTATGAGTGCTATAAGAATTTAGGTAGTGTAGAACTCTTAATAGGTAGATATATATATATATATATATATATATATATATATATATATATATATATATATATATATATATATATATATATATATATATATATATATATATTATTTAGAACCTGTGTCAGACAGGGACCGCAGATATGTGATTATGCCTTACTAATAAATTTATTGCAGTATATTCTCTATGTAGGTATCTAGATTCTATATTAGATATAGGTCTGGATGGAAGTTAGCAATAGCTTGGTCTCATAGACATCATATATCTGTTTCATTAATAGTCTGTCCAAAAAAAACAAAAAACAAACAGTGTAAATATGTAAGTTGAATCAACTAACGGGTCATCAGCGTCCTAACATCTTGTATGGGCGAATGAGGTAACTGGAGCATAGGAACGCTAAACTGAAGTAGTGGTTGTTGGTACATAACCAGTATTTTTCCCCTTTCTCTTTTTTCCTTCTTCTTTTCCCTTCTCCTCTTCCCTTCTCTTCCCCTTCCCTTTTAAACAGATAAGATAAATATTTAACTTGTTATAATATTAACCAAAACAAAAGACATAAATAATTCAGTTTACATAGGATTTAACCACTCCCATGTTATAGTGTAGGAGTAATATAACAGACAAAGTAAATAACATAGGTTTATATCACTTGAGAGTATGAACTATACTTTTAATTGGGCCCTTGGTAAGGATTTCTATTACATAGGGCCAATAGCAAAGGCTCAAGGAAGAGTTTCATTATAGTGCATGTATAAAATCAAATCCTAAGGTATTGTAGGTAAGTGATGTCATATGACTGCAATAGGGATTAAGGTAGTGTAGGACTCTAATAGGCATATATATATTTCTTAGGACCTGTGTCACACAAGGACCGCAGATATGTGGTTATACTCTACTAATAAATGTAGTACAGTATGTTCTCTATATAGGTATCTAGATTCTATATTGAATATAGATCTATAGGTGGAACTTAGAATACCTTACATAGACATCATATACCTGTTTCATTAATAGACAGCTAAGAGAGAAAAAAAACAGTGTAAACGTGTAAATAGAAAACAGTTAACACATAAGCAACCTTTTAATAGGTAAGGTAGCCATTTCTGGAATTATAGTTCTAAAATAATATAATCTGTGTTCCAGTGGATAGTTAATAGCCGTTTACTATGCAACCGGCTAGGCCTTATACAGAACATAAATAGAGAAGGGTATCTTATCAATGTTTAGGAATCTCGACAATTTCTAGTGTTGAACTGTTACATGAGAGAATAATAATAAAATTTAAAAAAAGAGGAGAAAAACGCACACACACTCACTTAAAACAATAAGATAAGGTATGGTAGCTTAACACTCTAGATTAGTTTACAGTTCACACCTGTGTATCTGGTGGAAAGGAAATATTGGCAATCAATTTACCCTTTTATATCTTTCCTTTTAGCAATCATCATCTTGTGCTTGACTTGGAACTGTAGGGGAGCTGGAACGCCTTGGCGGAAGTGGTTCCCATTGTGGGACAGTCGGGTTTAGTGGAGGATGTGAGGAACCATTCGACAATAACTGTAGATCCCAGAGATTCAGTAGATTCAGACCTTGTTAAGGTGTGGTTATAGAGTGTTGCTGGTTATCTTCAAGGACTATGACCTTGGTTGGATATCCCCAGTGATACTTAATGTTGTGAGATCTAACAGACCTTGTAAGTTCTTCAAATGATTTCTGTTTGCTGGAGTGTTCGAAAGGATAAATCTGCAGATATGGAGATGTTTTTAAATTGATCCGGAGGGTTGGTCTGGATAGTGAAGCTGTTACCAATCATTCTTTGTAGGGGTAGAAATAGAGCCTCACTATGATGTCCCTCGGTTTATCTGAGGATAAGCTTCTGGTGCGTAAGGCCCTATGTGCTCTATTGATAAGTCTTTCATTGGTAGGAGGCGTCAACCACCCAAAAAACTCAGACAGAAATGACAATAGATCATTTGAGGTCACATTTTCCGACACTCCCCGCAACCTTAGATTGTTACGGCGGGATCAGTCCTCCATAACTGCCGTTTTGCGAAAAAGACAGGACATTAGCCTGGTCCACTGCCATGTCCTCTTGTTTTCTCTCTACCTGGTCCACTGCCATGTCCTCTTGTTTTCTCTCTACCGTGTCCAGCCACTCTATAGTAGATGTAAGGTCTCTTCTTTGGTCAGCTAGTGATGCTGTGATTTGTGCCTTAAAGGAGGAATGGTGAGCCTCTAGCAGAGACTTTAGAGAGTCTAATGTAAAGGCAGGTGTCACAGTTGATGGAGCAGTGTCCTGTAGCTCTTGAAGGGTTTTATCTATGTCATCTGGCATGGTCTAGTGTGTAGTGAAGCTATCTTGAAAGTCATTGAGTGTAAGAGATATCATAGGGTTCAAGTGGTCCACCACTGTTCTTTTTGGGCCTGTGTTTTATTTAAGTTTCCTTTTATTAGGTTGCGCCATTTTTGCAGGGCCTCAGAAAAGGTGCAACGCAATAAGTATTAGCGTGTGAGCAACTTCCAAACTGTCTGGAGCAGTATAAGTGAGTGGTTGATAAACTAAAAATATTATGACCCGGGGTCCCCCCTGAGCAGTTTGCACATCTAGCACATCATTTTACTGTCTTTCACTACTTCTCTTTCTTTCTCCTTTACTGTTCTCTCTATTTCTCCTTTCGGTTTTCTTTGCCGCTATACAATTCTGGCAAAGTGTGATCTGAAAGGAGAGTCCCAACTAGTCCTTTAGAAAAAAATCTGCCCCACTAAGGTTTTAACCGGACAATATACTTATTCAAGTTACCCTCAGGAGTGCATCAAGGTATTCAAGGGGCCTCAGTATTTGTGTAAACAGAATCTTATCTGAATATTATATTAGAAAATGCATACTGATATTGAATTCCCCCATAATAAACCAGTGCCTGCCAGTGTGCTCAGCATATACAAACAGTCCGTTGATCTCAAAAGTACAGTCTATAAACTCACATGTACGGCCTCTTCATATATCATCATTTGTTTAATCACACACTTGGAAAGTTAATCATACAAAATGTCCCAGTTATAATCGGTTACACAGGTTACACAGATAACTTTTCTCACCAGCTATGGATATCCTGCTCTCCCAGGCTGCAGCCTGTCCACCAACGCGGAACGAGCACTCCTCTAGCCGGGCTTCTCCTTCAACAGTGATTCCTGTATCGAGTAACGTCCTGTTAGCCAATAGAAACAAGGTGGTGACTTATCCAACGTGTCACGCCACTCCGCCAATGGTAACCCGACTGATTGAAGTTTCCCACTTGTCATCCATCAGTAACCAATTAGGGCGTATTGAGGATATCCAATGACCATCCAGGGGTCAGCCTCAACTTGCGATATTCCGTTGGTAAACAAACAGGGAGTAATAAAAATACTTGCCGTAATGAGACAAATGTAAATAGTGAGGCTTCACTGTACACACACAGGCACGGGTATTGAGAGCGGCCCCTATGTGAAAAACTGAAGAGGGTAATCTTTGCTTCCTCCTCACTGAGGGTAACTCCGGTGGGCTTAGCAGATGGTGCTGGCTTGTGGTAAAAAATACACAATCAGAAAAAACAGGAAAGCATGCCAAGCACCAAAAAATAAATAAAAATCGCACTTTATTTGTATTCCATTTAAAAATATATTATTACAAAAAGAGAGAATGTGGGGGGACCCCCAAACAAAACAGACTAACGCGTTTCGGCTAGGAGAGCCGCGTTAGTCTGTTTTGTTTGGGGGTCCCCCCACATTCTCTCTTTTTGTAATAATATATTTTTAAATGGAATACAAATAAAGTGCGATTTTTATTTATTTTTTGGTGCTTGGCATGCTTTCCTGTTTTTTCTGAAAGTGTGATCTGCTCAAAGTAAAAAGTACAACAGTCACAATGTCTCAGGAGGGAAATGGATTAAGGAGTCTACTAAGATATTTAGTAGTATTAGGGCCACGTGGCTCATGCACTCCCTCTGATTGTAAATGACGAATAGGGCTTATACCTCTATTGCAAGCCCAAGCATTGTTATCCAAGACTAAGACGGTCACTGTGCAAGGCCTGGTTGTATAGCCACCCACGTCTTCCTTTTGCTGGTCGATCAAGTTGTCGCAGTTATAATACCCCCAATTATACAGTGTGAGGCTAGATAGCTAAGTGGTTTATACCGCTGTTGAGATGGGTTGCTCCAGCAGCGTTGCAACTAGGGTCTACAGTCAGCTGCTAATCGGGTATCGCAACACTGGCTTACAGTATAAATTATTGGGTCTCAGCCCGTCGCCGTCTATTGGGTTTTATGTCCCGCAGTTCAGCAGCTAATACCAGTCGGGGCCTTTGGGTCCTGTTGAGAAGAGTGCCTTGCTCCTTGGAGATGTGATGGCTGTTTGGCGCGGTTGGGCCTTGCGGCTGCAATACTATGCCAATGATGCGTCTGTCGCTATCTTCTTCGATTGCACAAGTAATACTTGCTGGTCTCTGTGCACAGGTGGAATTTATCAGGCTTAGTGGCTAAGCAAGGGATTCTTTAGATATAAGAACTCCTAAGAAGTGAATAAAGCTGGGTTTTGTGCTATGTTTAGACGGAGCTCAGTTGAAATATGTCTGTACACACTCACTGTCAGCTCCACTCCCCTTCATCCTAGGATTTGATTTTGACTTTTTATTTGTATTTGCATATGTTTGTTATTTGTCTTTGAGTTTTTATATATTTTGTGTTCACTTTTTGGAGCGTGCCCCCTAGAGGAGATTTGTTTTTATATCTCTCCTATATTTTTATCTTTCCCACCTTTCTACTTCTCCTTGCTTGGCTATATGTAAGGCTAGCGTACCAGAGAGGTGGGAGGGATTAAGTACTCTTGGAGTCCCAGTATTAGTTTGTGGGCTCCCACCACTGTGAAATTAATTTATCATGTAAGCATACATTTTGTTTTTGTTTGTGCATTGAAACTATAGCGTGTGGAATAGGGTTTTTATTACTGGACCCCTACACTGGGAATATATGAAGGGTATATGAAGGGTATATGAAGGGTCTTTCTGGAGCGCATATTTGTATTAATGTTAACCATCATTTGGTAAACAGAAGCCCACTTAGATTTATGTATGGCATGCTCGCTACTCTCCTATAATTTTAAAAGATGCTTGGTCTGTCATGTTCAGTAACTTAATTTTCTTTCATGTAATTAGCAAGAGTCCATGAGCTAGTGACGTATGGGATATACATTCCTACCAGGAGGGGCAAAGTTTCCCAAACCTCAAAATGCCTATAAATACACCCCTCACCACACCCACAATTCAGTTTTACAAACTTTGCCTCCCATGGAGGTGGTGAAGTAAGTTTGTGCTAGATTCTACGTTGATATGCGCTTTGCAGCAGGCTGGAGCCCGGTTTTCCTCTCAGAGTGCAGTGAATGTCAGAGGGATGTGAAGAGAGTATTGCCTATTTGAATACAATGGTCTCCTTCTACGGGATCTATTTCATAGCTTCTCTGTTATCGGTCGTAGAGATTCATCTCTTACCTCCCTTTTCAGATCGACGATATACTCTTATATACCATTACCTCTACTGATTCTTGTTTCAGTACTGGTTTGGCTGTCTACTATATGTAGATGAGTGTCTTAGGGTAAGTAAGTCTTATTTTATTATGACACTCTAAGCTATGGTTGGGCACTTTATATGTAAAGTTCTAAATATATGTCTTTAAACTTATATTTGCCATGTTTCAGAATAATCAGTATTCCTTATTTTCAGACCGTCAGTTTCATTATTGGGATAATGCATATGAAATATTTTTTTCTTACCTTAAAAGAATTTTTTCAATTGACCTTTTTTCCCCATGGGCTGTTAGGCTCGCAGGGGCTGAAAATGCTTCAATTTATTGCGTCATTCTTGGCGCGGACTTTTTTGGCGCAAATTTTTTTTTGTCATTTCCAGCGCCCTTATTGACGCCGGAAGTTTGTGCATGGTTGCGTCATTTTTGCGCCAAAATTGTGGGAGTCGTTTTTTTCGGCGTTACAGGATGTGGCGTCATACTTGGCGCCAAAAAATATGGACGTTGTACTTGGCGCCAATAATGTGGGCGTCATTTTTGGCGCCAAAAAATGTGGGCGTTATTCTTGTCTCCACCTTTTTTTCACATTATTTCAGTCTCATTTTTCATTGCTTCTGGTTGCTAGAGGCTTGTTCATTTGGCATTTTTTTCCCATTCCTGAAACTGTCATTTAAGGAATTTGATAATTTTGCTTTATATGTTGTTTTTTCTATTACATATTGCAAGATGTCTCAACATGACCCTGGATCAGAATCTACTTCTGGAAAGACGCTGCCTGATGCTGGTTCTATCAAAGTTAAGTGCATCTGTTGTAAACTTTTGGTAACTGTTCCTCCGGCTGTTGTTTGTGATAACTGTCATGATATACTTTCTAATGCAGATTGTGTTTCCATTAGTAATAATCCATTACCTGTTGTTGTTCCTTCAACATCTAATGTTCAGGATGTCCCTGTTAATGTAAAAGAATTTGTTTCTAAATCTTTTAGGAAGGCTCTGTCTGTTATTCCTCCTTCCAGTAAGCGTAAAAGGTCTTTTAAAACTTCTCATATTTCAGATGAATTTTTAAGTGACCGTCATCATTCTGACTTATCTGTTTCTGATGAGGATCTATCTGGTTCAGAAGATTCTGCCTCAGATATTGACACTGATAAATCTTCATATTTATTTAAGATGGAGTTTATTCGTTCTTTACTTAAAGAAGTGTTAATTGCATTAGATATAGAAGAGTGTAGTCCTCTTGATACTAAATCTACTAAGCGTTTAAATTCGGTTTTTAAACCTCATGTAGTTATTCCTGAAGTTTTTCCAGTTCCTGATGCTATTTCAGAAGGAATTTCTAGGGAATGGAATAGTCTGGGTACTTCATTTACTCCTTCTCAAAGGTTTAAGAAATTGTACCCTGTGCCATCTGATAGATTAGAATTTTGGGATAAAATCCCTAAAGTTGATGGGGCTATTTCTACTCTTGCTAAACGTACTACTATTCCTACGGCGGATAGTACTTCCTTTAAGGATCCTTTAGACAGGAAGATTGAATCCTTTCTAAGGAGAGCTTATTTATGTTCAGGTAATCTTCTTAGACCTGCTATTTCTTTGGCTGATGTTGCTGCAGCCTCAACTTTCTGGTTGGAGGCTTTAGCACAACAAGTGTCAGACCATAATGCTTATAGCATTGTTAAACTTCTTCAACATGCTAATAACTTTATTTGTGATGCCATTTTTTATATCATTAGAATTGATGTCAGGTATATGTCTTTATCTATTTTAGCTAGAAGAGTTTTATGGCTTAAATCTTGGAATGCAGATATGACTTCTAAGTCAACTTTGCTTTCTCTTTCTTTCCAAGGTAATAAATTATTTGGTTCACAGTTGAATTCTATTATTTCAACTGTTACTGGGGAGAAAGGAACCTTTTTGCCGCAGGACAAAAAATCTAAAGGTAAATACAGGGCTAATCGTTTTCGTTCCTTTCGTCAGAATAAGGAGCAGAAGCCTGACCCTTCCCCTAAAGGAACGGTTTCAGTTTGGAAGCCTTCTCCAGTCTGGAATAAATCCAAGCCTTTTAGAAAGTCAAAACCAGCTCCCAAATCCGCATGAAGGTGCGGCCCTCATTCCAGTACAGCTGGTAGGGGGCAGGTTACGATTTTTCAAAGATATTTGGATCAATTCGATTCACAGTCTTTGGATTCAGAACATTGTTTCTCAAGGATACAGAATAGGTTTCAAGATAAGACCTCCTGTGAGAAGATTTTTTCTCTCTCGCATTCCAGTAAACCCAGTAAAGGCTCAGGCAGTTCTGAAATGTGTTTCAGATCTAGAGTTGGCTGGGGTAATCGTGCCAGTTCCAGTTCTGGAACGGGGTCTGGGGTTTTACTCAAATCTATTCATTTTACCAAAGAAGGAGAATTCCTTCAGACTAGTTCTGGATCTAAAAATATTGAATCGTTATGTAAGAATACCAACATTCAAAATGGTGACTATAATGACTATTCTGCCTTTTGTTCAGCAAGGGCATTATATGTCCACAATAGATTTACAGGATGCATATCTTCATATTCCAATTCATCCAGATCACTATCTGAGATTCTCTTTTCTAGACAAGCATTACCAGTTTGTTGCCCTTCCGTTTGGCCTAGCAACAGCTCCAAGGATCTTTTCAAAGGTTCTCGGTGCCCTTCTCTCTGTAATCAGAGAACAGGGTATTGCGGTATTTCCTTATTTGGATGATATCTTGGTAGTTGCTCAGTCTTTACATTCTGCAGAATCTCATACAAATCAACTTGTGTTGTTTCTTCAAAGACATGGTTGGAGGATCAATTTACCAAAGAGTTCTTTGATTCCTCAAACAAAAGTAACCTTTTTGGGTTTTCAAATAGATTCAGTGTCCATGACTTTGTCTCTAACAGAAAAGAGACGTCTGAAGTTGGTTTCAGCTTGTCGAAACCTTCAGTCTCCGTCATTCCCTTCGGTAGCTTTTTACATGGAAATTCTAGGTCTCATGCTGCATCGGACGCGATCCCCTTTGCTCGTTTTCACATGAGACCTCTTCAGCTTTGTATGCTGAACCAGTGGTGCAGGGATTATACAAGGATATCACAAATAATATCCTTAAATCCCAATATTCAATCTTCTCTAACTTGGTGGATGAATCACCATAGTTTAATTCAAGGGGCCTCTTTTGTTCGTCCTACCTGGACTGTGATCTCAACAGATGTGAGTCTTTCAGGTTTGGGAGCTGTATGGGGATCTCTGACAGCGCAGGGGTTTGGGAATCTCAGGAGGCGAGATTACCAATCAACATTTTGGAACTCCGTGCGATTTTCAGAGCTCTCCAGTTCTGGCCTCTTCTGAAGAGAGAGTCGTTTATTTCTTTTCAGACGGACAATGTCACAACCGTGGCGTATGTCAATCATCAAGGTGGGACTCACAGTCCTCAAGCTATGGTCTCTTCACCCAGAGGTATTTCTTAAGATTGTTCAAATCTGGGGACTTCCAGAAATAGATCTGATGGCCTCTCATCTAAACAAAAAACTTCCCAGGTATCTGTCCAGATCCAGGGATCCTCAGGCGGAAGCAGTGGACGCGTTGTTGCTTCCTTGGAATTATCATCCTGCCTATATCTTTCCGCCTCTAGTTCTTCTTCCAAGAGTGATATCCAAAATTCTAATGGAACGTTCGTTTGTACTGCTGGTGGCTCCAGCATGGCCTCACAGGTTTTGGTATGCGGATCTCATTCGGATGGCCAGTTGCCAACCTTGGACACTTCCGTTAAGACCAGACCTTCTATCTCAAGGCCCATTTTTCCATCAGGATCTCAACTCATTAAATTTGAAGGTATGGAAATTGAACGCTTGATTCTTAGTCATAGAGGTTTCTCTGACTCAGTAATTAATACTATGTTACAGGCTCTTAAATCTGTGTATCGGAAGATTTATTATCGAGTCTGGAAGACTTACATTTCTTGGTGTTCTCATAAGTTCTCCTGGCATTCTTTTAGAATTCCTAGAATTTTACAGTTTCTTCAGGATGGTTTGGATAAAGGTTTATCTGCAAGTTCTTTGAAAGGACAAATCTCTGCTCTTTCTGTTCTTTTTCATAGAAAGATTGCTAATCTTCCTGATGTTCGTTGTTTTGTACAGGCTTTGGTTCGTATCAAGCCTGTCATTAAGTCAATCTCTCCTCCTTGGAGTCTTAATTTGGTTCTGAGGGCTTTACAGGCTCCTCCATTTGAACCTATGCATTCTCTGGATATTAAATTACTTTCTTGGAAAGTTTTGTTCCTTTTGGATATCTCTTCTGCTAGAAGAGTTTCTGAGTTATCTGCTCTTTCTTGTGAATCTCCTTTTCTGATTTTTCATCAGGATAAGGCGGTGTTGCAGACTTCATTTCAATTTTTACCTAAGGTTGTGAATTCTAACAACATTAGTAGAGAAATTGTTGTCCCTTCATTGTGCCCTGATCCTAAGAATTCAAAGGAGAGATCTTTACATTCTTTGGATGTAGTAAGAGCTTTGAAATATTATGTTGAAGCTACTAAAGATTTTAGAAAGACTTCTAGTCTATTTGTTATATTTTCTGGTTCCAGGAAAGGTCAGAAAGCTTCTGCCATTTCTTTGGCATCTTGGTTAAAGTCTTTGATTCATCATGCTTATGTGGAGTCGGGTAAGTCCCCGCCTCAAAGGATTACGGCTCATTCTACTAGGTCAGTTTCTACTTCCTGGGCTTTTAGGAATGAAGCTTCTGTTGATCAGATTTGCAAAGCAGCAACTTGGTCTTCTTTGCATACTTTTACTAAATTCTACCATTTTGATGTTTTCTCTTCTTCTGAAGCAGTTTTTGGTAGAAAAGTACTTCAGGCAGCTGTTTCAGTTTGATTCTTCTGCTTATGATTTCAGTTTTTTTCATTATTTAGATTAAAACTTTTGATTTGGGTTGTGGATTATTTTTTTCAGCGGAATTGGCTGTCTTTATTTTATCCCTCCCTCTCTAGTGACTCTTGCGTGGAAGTTCCACATCTTGGGTATCTGCTATCCCATACGTCACTAGCTCATGGACTCTTGCTAATTACATGAAAGAAAACATAATTTATGTAAGAACTTACCTGATAAATTCATTTCTTTCATATTAGCAAGAGTCCATGAGACCCACCCTTTTTGTGGTGGTTATGATTTTTTTGTATAAGCACAATTATTCCAATTCCTTATTTTTGATGCTTTCGCTCCTTTCTTATCACCCCACTTCTTGGCTATTCGTTAAACTGAATTGTGGGTGTGGCGAGGGGTGTATTTATAGGCATTTTGAGGTTTGGGAAACTTTGCCCCTCCTGGTAGGAATGTATATCCCATACGACACTAGCTCATGGACTCTTGCTAAAATGAAAGAAATGAATTTATCAGGTAAGTTCTTACATAAATTATGTTTTTCTATTCTTTCTCATCTAATGACTTCAAGCTGGGTTATACATGAAGTAACATTGGGAAGATGGGGAGGTTTAAAGGTCTGTAGAAGTTTTCAATAAATATTTTAAGTGTGTTGAAATCTACGAGTAAAAACACAATAAACAAAACTACTAGTTGAAACATCATGTTTTATTTGGGGTCTGCAGATATGTTGTTCAGGACTCTTACCTTTTATGTACATGCAAACCTGTGGACATGTGAAACCCAGGAGTGGGTTTATATATTTTATGGCTTCACTTTTGCATATTTAGGTGAGGCCCAGGCTTCAGAAGTCCATAAAACTTTTGAGTGCATTATATGTCTTCAATCATATACTGTATATCAACCCCCAAATGTCTCATCCTTTTGACTCTTTATTTTATTTAAAATCTTATTTCCAAATATCTGAAGTAAGGCTTTCGGTGATATATAGAGATCTGGCCAAATTGGCCCTCACGGGCTCACTGAGCATTCTCATTGCACATCTCAAACAAGAAATACTGGAATTCCAGTTTACATTGTGCCATATTCTGTACAAGAGTACTTCCCAATACATATTTTATATTGTGATAATGGCTAATTTCTGCCTCCTTTGTAAAGGAGAGGGGGTGGGTCTTCAAGCTTGCTCATAGTATAGATGAAGGTGCATGGATAGCAAATTAATAAAATAATGCAAATAAATAAACATACTGTGAACATTTAAATAAAATTATAAAATATAAATGGAGCACTTGATATTTTGTATTAAAATTTGAGGGTAATGAGTGTGTGAGAACTTCTACTGCTGTATTGACGACCATTAGTAGACATGGACAACTCTCAGATCTGTGTTGATTGACAGGAGAAGCCTATACAAGCATGAATAACGTAAAAAAAAAAGTAGGAATATATAGTAGAAATATTCTGCATACAAATGTGTTAAAAAAAAGTGCTTTTTAGACTGGATTTAAAGGGTCACTGAACCCAATTTTTTTCTTTCATGATTCAGATAGAGCATACAATTTTAAGCAACTTTCTAATTTACTCCTATTATCAATTTTACTTCGTTCTCTGGCAATCTTAATTTGAAAAAGAAGGCATCTAAGCTATTTTCTTTCATGTAATTGGCAAGAGTCCATGAGCTAGTGACGTATGGGATATACATGCCTACCAGGAGGGGCAAAGTTTCCCAAACCTCAAAATGCCTATAAATACACCCCTCACCACACCCACAAATCAGTTTTACAAACTTTGCCTCCTATGGAGGTGGTGAAGTAAGTTTGTGCTAGATTCTACGTTGATATGCGCTCCGCAACAGGTTGGAGCCCGGTTTTCCTCTCAGCGTGCAGTGAATGTCAGAGGGATGTGAGGAGAGTATTGCCTATTTGAATTCAATGATCTCCTTCTACGGGGTCTATTTCATAGGTTCTCTGTTATCAGTCGTAGAGATTCATCTCTTACCTCCCTTTTCAGATCGACGATATACTCTTATTTATATACCATTACCTCTGCTGATTTTCGTTTCAGTACTGGTTTGGCTTTCTACAACATGTAGATGAGTGTCCTGGGGTAAGTAAGTCTTATTTTCTGTGACACTCTAAGCTATGGTTGGGCACTTTTTTTAAAGTTCTAAATATATGTATTCAAACATTTATTTGCCTTGACTCAGGATGTTCAACATTCCTTATTTCAGACAGTCAGTTTCATATTTGGGATAATGCATATGAATAAATCAATTTTTTTCTTACCTTAAAATTTGACTTTTTCCCTGTGGGCTGTTAGGCTCGCGGGGGCTGAAAATGCTTCATTTTATTGCGTCATTCTTGGCGCTGACTTTTTTGGCGCAAACATTTTTTTTTCAGTTTCCGGCGTCATACGTGTCGCCGGAAGTTGCGTCATTTTTTGACGTTCTTTTGCGCCAAAAGTGTCGGCGTTCCGGATGTGGTGTCATTTTTGGTGCCAAAAGCATTTAGGCGCCAAATAAGGTGGGCGTCATTTTTGGCGCTAAAAAAAATATGGGCGTCACTATTGTCTCCACATTATTTAAGTCTCATTATTTATTGCTTCTGGTTGCTAGAAGCTTGTTCACTGGCATTTTTTCCCATTCCTGAAACTGTCATTTAAGGAATTTGATCAATTTTGCTTTATATGTTGTTTTTTCTATTACATATTGCAAGATGTCCCACGTTGAAACTGAGTCAGAAGATACTTCTGGAAAATCGCTGCCTGGTGCTGGAGCTACCAAAGCTAAGTGTATCTGCTGTAAACTTATGGGATCTGTTCCTCCAGCTGTTGTTTGTACTGTTTGTCATGACAAACTTGTTAATGCAGATATTTCCTTTAGTACTGTTACATTACCTGTTGCTGTTCCGTCAACATTTAATACTCAGAGTGTTCCTGATAACATAAGAGATTTTGTTTCTAAATCCATTAAGAAGGCTATGTCTGGTATTCCTCCTTCTAGTAAACGTAAAAAGTCTTTTAAAACTTCTCATTTTTCAGATGAATTTTTAAATGAACATCATCATTCTGATTCTGATAATGGTTCTTCTGGTTCAGAGGATTCTGTCTCAGAGGTTGATGCTGATAAATCTTCATATTTATTTAAAATGGAATTTATTCGTTCTTTACTTAAAGAAGTCCTAATTGCATTAGAAATTGAGGATTCTGGTCCTCTTGATACTAAATCTAAACGTTTAGATAAGGTTTTTAAATCTCCTGTAGTTATTCCAGAAGTTTTTCCTGTCCCTAGTGCTATTTCTGAAGTAATTTCCAGGGAATGGAATAATTTGGGTAATTCATTTACTCCTTCTAAACGTTTTAAGCAATTATATCCTGTGCCATCTGACAGATTAGAGTTTTGGGACAAAATCACTAAGGTTGATGGGGCTGTCTCTACTCTTGCTAAGCGTACTACTATTCCTACGGCAGATGGTACTTCCTTTAAGGACCCTTTAGATAGGAAAATTGAATCCTTTCTAAGAAAAGCTTACTTGTGTTCAGGTAATCTTCTTAGACCTGCTATATCTTTAGCGGATGTTGCTGCAGCTTCAACTTTTTGGTTAGAAGCTTTAGCGCAACAAGTAACAGATCATAATTCTCATAGCATTATTATTCTTCTTCAACATGCTAATAATTTTATTTGTGATGCCATCTTTGATATCATTAGAGTTGATGTCAGGTATATGTCTCTAGCTATTTTAGCTAGAAGAGCTTTATGGCTTAAAACTTGGAATGCTGATATGTCTTCTAAGTCTACTCTGCTTTCCCTTTCTTTCCAGGGTAATAAATTGTTTGGTTCTCAGTTGGATTCTATTATCTCAACTGTTACTGGAGGGAAAGGAACTTTTTTACCACAGGATAAAAAATCTAAAGGTAAATTTAGGTCTAATAATCGTTTTCGTTCCTTTCGTCACAACAAGGAACAAAAACCTGATCCTTCATCCCCAGGAGCGGTATCAGTTTGGAAACCATCTCCAGTCTGGAATAAATCCAAGCCTTTTAGAAAATCAAAGCCAGCTCCTAAGTCCACATGAAGGTGCGGCCCTCATTCCAGCTCAGCTGGTAGGGGGCAGATTACGTTTTTTTCAAAGAAATTTGGATCAATTCCGTTCACAATCTTTGGATTCAGAACATTGTTTCAGAAGGGTACAGAATTGGCTTCAAGATAAGGCCTCCTGCAAAGAGATTTTTTCTTTCCCGTGTCCCAGTAAACCCAGCCAAGGCTCAAGCATTTCTGAAATGTGTTTCAGATCTAGAGTTGGCTGGAGTAATTATGCCAGTTCCAGTTCTGGAACAGGGACTAGGGTTTTATTCAAATCTCTTCATTGTACCAAAGAAGGAGAATTCCTTCAGACCAGTTCTGGATCTAAAAATATTGAATCGTTATGTAAGGATACCAACATTCAAAATGGTAACTATAAGGACTATCCTGCCTTTTGTTCAGCAAGGGCATTATATGTCTACAATAGATTTACAGGATGCATATCTGCATATTCCGATTCATCCAGATCACTATCAGTTTCTGAGATTCTCTTTCCTAGACAAGCATTACCAGTTTGTGGCTCTGCCGTTTGGCCTAGCTACAGCTCCAAGAATTTTTACGAAGGTTCTCGTTGCCCTTCTGTCTGTAATCAGAGAACAGGGTATTGTGGTATTTCCTTATTTGGACGATATCTTGGTACTTGCTCAGTCTTCACATTTAGCAGAATCTCATACGAATCGACTTGTGTTGTTTCTTCAACATCATGGTTGGAGGATCAATTTACCAAAAAGTTCATTGATTCCTCAGACACAGGTAACCTTTTTAGGTTTCCAGATAGATTCAGTGTCCATGACTCTAACTTTGACAGACAAGAGACGTCTAAAATTGATATCAGCTTGTCGAAACCTTCAGTCACAATCATTCCCTTCGGTAGCCTTATGCATGGTAATTCTAGGTCTTATGACTGCTGCATCGGACGCGATCCCCTTTGCTCGTTTTCACATGCGGCCTCTTCAGCTGTATGCTGAACCAGTGGTGCAGGGATTACACAAAGATATCTCAATTAATATCTTTAAAACCGATTGTACGACACTCTCTGACGTGGTGGACAGATCACCATCGTTTAGTTCAGGGGGCTTCTTTTGTTCTTCCGACCTGGACTGTAATTTCAACAGATGCAAGTCTTACATCTTGGGGAGCTGTGTGGGGGTCTCTGACAGCACAAGGGGTTTGGGAATCTCAGGAGGTGAGATTACCGATCAATATTTTGGAACTCCGTGCAATTTTCAGAGCTCTTCAGTCTTGGTCTCTTCTAAAGAGAGAATCGTTCATTTGTTTTCAGACAGACAATGTCACAACTGTGGCATACATCAATCATCAAGGAGGGACTCACAGTCCTCTGGCTATGAAAGAAGCATCTCAAATTCTGGTATGGGCGGAATCCAGCTCCTGTCTAATTTCTGCGGTTCATATCCCAGGTATAGACAATTGGGAAGCGGTTTATCTCAGTCGCCAAACGTTACATCCGGGCGAATGGTCTCTTCACCCAGAGGTATTTCTTCAGATTGTTCAAATGTGGGGTCTTCCAGAAATAGATCTGATGGCTTCTCATCTAAACAAGAAACTTCCCAGGTATCTGTCCAGATCCAGGGATCCTCAAGCGGAAGCAGTGGATGCGTTGTCACTTCCTTGGAAGTATCATCCTGCCTATATCTTTCCGCCTCTAGTTCTTCTTCCAAGAGTAATCTCTAAGATTCTGAAGGAATGCTCGTTTGTTCTGCTGGTGGCTCCAGCATGGCCTCACAGGTTTTGGTATGCGGATCTTGTCCGGATGGCCTCTTGCCAACCGTGGACTCTTCCGTTAAGACCAGACCTTCTGTCACAAGGTCCTTTTTTTCCATCAGGATCTCAAATCCTTAAATTTAAAGGTACGGAGATTGAACGCTTGATTCTTAGTCAAAGAGGTTTCTCTGACTCTGTGATTAATACTATGTTACAGGCTCGTAAATCCGTATCTAGGGAGATATATTATAGAGTCTGGAAGACTTATATTTCTTGGTGTCTTTCTCATCATTTTTCCTGGCATTCTTTTAGAATTCCGAGAATTTTACAGTTTCTTCAGGATGGTTTGGATAAAGGTTTGTCTGCAAGTTCCTTGAAAGGACAAATCTCTGCTCTTTCTGTTCTTTTTCACAGAAAGATTGCTAATCTTCCTGATATCCATTGTTTTGTACAAGCTTTGGTTCGTATAAAACCTGTCATTAAGTCAATTTCTCCTCCTTGGAGTTTGAATTTGGTTCTGGGGGCTCTTCAAGCTCCTCCGTTTGAACCTATGCATTCTTTGGACATTAAATTACTTTCTTGGAAAGTTTTGTTCCTTTTGGCCATCTCTTCTACCAGAAGAGTTTCTGAATTATCTGCTCTTTCTTGTGAGTCTCCTTTTCTGATTTTTCATCAGGATAAGGCGGTGTTGCGAACTTCTTTTACATTTTTACCTAAGGTTGTGAATTCTAACAACATTAGTAGAGAAATTGTGGTTCCTTAATTATGTCCTAATCCTAAGAATTCTAAGGAGAAATCATTGCATTCTTTGGATGTAGTTAGAGCTTTGAAATATTATGTTGAAGCTACTAAGAATTTTCGAAAGACTTCTAGTCTATTTGTTATCTTTTCCGGTTCTAGGAAAGGTAAGAAGGCTTCTGCCATTTCTTTGGCATCTTAGTTGAAATCTTTAATTCATCATGCTTATGTCGAGTCGGGTAAAACTCCGCCTCAAAGGATTACAGCTCATTCTACTAGGTCAGTTTCTACTTCCTGGACGTTTAGGAATGAAGCTTCGGTTGATCAGATTTGCAAAGCAGCAACTTGGTCTTCTTTGCATACTTTTTTTGGTAGAAAAGTACTTCAGGCAGCTGTTTCAGTTTGATTCTTCTGCTTCTAATTTCAGTTTTTTTCATTATAAGATTTAAACTTTGTTTTGGGTGTGGATTATTTTCAGCGGAATTGGCTGTTTTTATTTTATCCCTCCCTCTCTAGTGACTCTTGCGTGGAAGATCCACATCTTGGGTAGTCATTATCCCATACGTCACTAGCTCATGGACTCTTGCTAATTACATGAAAGAAAACATAATTTATGTAAGAACTTACCTGATAAATTCATTTCTTTCATATTAGCAAGAGTCCATGAGGCCCACCCTTTTTTGTGGTTGTTATGATTTTTTTGTATAAAGCACAATTATTCCAATTCCTTATATTTATGCTTCGCACTTTTTTCTTATCACCCCACTTCTTGGCTATTTGTTAAACTGATTTGTGGGTGTGGTGAGGGGTGTATTTATAGGCATTTTGAGGTTTGGGAAACTTTGCCCCTCCTGATAGGAATGTATATCCCATACGTCACTAGCTCATGGACTCTTGCTAATATGAAAGAAATGAATTTATCAGGTAAGTTCTTACATAAATTATGTTTTTTTGGTTCAGTACTTGTTTATTGGTTTGGTGAATTTATCCACCAATCAGCAAGAACAACCCAAGTTGTTGTCCAAAAATGGACCGGCATCTAAACTTACAATCTTGAATTTCAAATAAAGATTCCAAGAGAATGAAGAAAATGTGATAATAGGAGTAAATTAGAAAGTTGCTTGCTCTATCTGAATCACAAAAGCAAAAAATTGTGTTCAGTGTCCTTTTAAGCAGTCCGAAGCATTTAGCATTCTTGGTGGTTATATGCAAACAAACTATTATATTAGATAGCTGAGGCACAATGCATAGACTTTGTTCTTTCTTCAGCATGTGTATATGTTTTAGCCACAATGTTATTAAGTGCTTATTCTCACTTTTTCTAGGAATAACACAAGGTACAGTCACAGTGTCGCCATCTCATCGGCAGTCATCTGTTAGTCCACTTTCATTAAATTCTGATTCCAGAAGGCAACAGTCGCAACAAATGTCTCCTACTATGTCACCCCTCTCACCTATTTCTCAGGTATGAAATTGATATGCCCATTATTAAACACTAACCATGGTATAGTCTATTAGAGCTTACTTAATTGTAAAATAATTCTGTGCTAATTTCAACTGTAATTAAAATATCTTTCAAAAAATTCCAAATACCTTAATTTTGAGGAAGATGAAAGGTACAACTTTGCAGCTCTGCTGCCATGCCAGAGTTTTTTTGGGTTTTTTTTGGTGCCACCAACTGTAATCCTGACGTATATGCTAAAGCAGGGCTTGACAAGCCAAAGCATCACTGACAAACAAACCACTGGTGCCTTAAAATTAAGCCCTGGCACCCTAGTTTAGAGTCTCAAAGACACCCATGGGTGCCCCCTACTTCCCTCCTGTCTGCACCAGCCACACCTAACATTTAGCTTTGTGGTGCTGGTTCCTTCCAAGGACCCAAAATAGTGAAACACAAATGCAACTTTTATTGTGGTGTTGTAGAATATGCAAGGTTCTCCACAGAAAATGTTGCCAGCTGGGTGGCTTTGTAAAGTACCTGGATTGGGACGGTGTAATACTATCTAATATTATAAAATGTTCTGCTATCAAACACATATTAATTACATAGTTTAACACACACACTAATAATAATTGTAATTAGTGTGTGTGTGTGTGTATATAGTGAGAGTCCTGGAGACATCACATGTGGTGGATTACACTCCAGTCCACTAAGAGTAGGCAAATTCACCCCTGCATACCAGCGTCTAAAGATATATAAATCTCCAAACTTTTTTCTGTTGTAATTCAGATAGAGCATACACTTTAGGTTAAAAATTACTTCTATTATAAAATTTGCTTTATTCCCATTTTCTGACTAGATGGCAGGAAATAGTGCTGCTATCTAGTGCTATTGCAAATGGATAACGTTCTTGCAAAACTGCTGCCATGAAAAAAATATAGTGAATATACCTTAATGTATAGCTTAGCTCCCCCTACAGAAAAGGATTATCCCAAGCCTTTTTAAACAGAAAGTGCAAACAAAAGAGAGGGTGCGCCTGCAAGAGTCTGCTATACCTATCACACAACAATGCTCATACAATATGTTTTACTAAAAAGTATTTAAAATTGAAGCAACCTAAAATATGTAAAAAAAAAAAAAAAAAAAAAAAAAAAAGTGAAAAATGTGTTAATTGTTTATTGCAATACCACCAGTGGTTCATTTATATATTATTTATATATTATTATTTTTACATATTTTAGGTTGCTAAGATTTTAAATAGAATTTTAATTTTTTTTTGTAATATTTGTGTGATAGGTATAGCAGACTCTTGCAGACGCACCCTCTTTTGTTTGCACAAAAACTGCTGCCATATAGTGTTCCAGACACATGCACGGTCCTGAGCTTACATCCCTGCTTTTCAAAAAAGATAGAAAGAGAGCGAAGAAAATGTGATAATAGAAGTAAATTACAAAGTTGTTCTAAATTGTTTGCTCTGTCTGAATCGTGAGTTTCATGTCTGTTTAAATCCCCTCTGCTCTTCCTTAGGGGAATTTGGAAGTGCTGGTCTACTTGTCAATTATAAGGGGTTCTTTTGCCGATCTGAGACCCAATTTCCTCCTCAGAGTGCCTACGAAGGACAGCGAGGAAGACAGGAGTTTCAGTCAGGCAGTGCAAATCCTATCCCAGCGTGGAGATGTCACAGGCCTCCCAGGTGAAATGCAGTTTTATCTGCCAATCCTTTAGGCTACAGTGTGCTGCTCCTTGTGTGATCCACAGCCCTCCCGGGTGAATGTCAATCCCCTGGTTTACAGTGTGCTGCTCCCCTTGAAATCATTGGTACTGTGCTTGCTCTAAGTTTGATAGCCATTACTGTTTTGTACAGTTATCTACAGCAGACTTATGTCTCACAGTATTCCATAAGAAGGGTTTATTCAGTTTTAAATTGTGCCATTACTCCCTATTGTTCTCCTTAGGGGTTAGCAACTTGCTTCTAGGATTCTATCCATCTCAGATACATCAACATATGTCCTTACTGTAATTCTTTTCCTCTGTATTTTACCATCAGCTGATCTTTTAGAAGGGCAATCCACTGATCATTTATCCCTTCCCTGCTTGTGCTTACTTTGTAAGCATAATCAAGAGTGTCCCCTGCTCAACTGTGTACCTCGTGCTGAGTCTGTATCTGATTCTAGATGGCTTTTGCAGTACTGTCCTTAAATCAGTGTGTTTAACTTTCTACAGTTCACAATGGCTAATATATTCACTCTGCCATTACTGAATTGATGGCTGTAATGCCTCCAGCAGTTAAACACTGGCGCATGCAAGTGGTGGCAGGTGATGCTTCGCAGGCCTTTATCTCATCAGAGACATCCTTTAGGAGTGACCCTTTTAAATAACCCACAGATAAAAGGGTTGACTTTGAATCCAAAGATTCCTTTTCTATGAACGTATTTTCTGAAACAAAGGACCTCACCACTGATGCAGTGGCAGAGGATGTGTCCTTTAATTTCAGGCTTGGACATAATAATTCTCTCTTATGGAAGGTTTTAATTGCTTTAGATTTGGAGACAAGCAACCAGTTAAAAAGATTGGCTTTTTTTTTTTTTAAGACAGAACCCAAACAACTGTCTACCTTCCCAGTGCTTGACCAGTTTTCAATCTAATAACTATAAAAGGTGTTTTATTCTGACCACAAGTTCAAAACCATGTGTCCTGTTCTTTCTACAAAATTAGAAGCATGGTAAACTATTCCGAAGGTGGATGAAGCAATATCTACACTTGCTAGGTGGACTACTAGATTTACGGAATAGCACCTCCTTCAAGGATCCTATGGGCAGACAGCGTAAAGGTTTTCACAGAGGATCTTTCCTGCTGACAGGCTTTATGTTTAAGCAGATGTCAGTGTAGCTGAAGCTCCCAAAATTGAATGTGACAATCTTTTGGAGCTCTCTGGGGAAGCCACTCTGGAGGAGTTCCAGGTTCACCTAAAGCTCCTAAGGACTGCAATCAGCTTTATAGATGTGATGTAGCAGTATTAATGTAAAGAGCACTGCTATAGCTGTTTTGGCAAGTCCTGTTTGGGCCAGGTTTGGATGGAATATTTGCCATTTCTGAAACAATATAAAAAGCCTAAGGGCAAAAATAAGTGCACAGGGCATTCCCCCCCCCCCCCCCCCCCCCGGGAAACCAAGGAACAAAAGCTTGCCCTCCCCAGAGATTACGTTGCTCCAAAACTTTGGAAACCTAACGCTGCCTGGTCCAAAGCCAAAAAAAACAATAAAACCACTCCCTCCTCCAAGTCCGCATGAAGGTGCAGCCCCTTTTACAGACCAGTTTCTTGGAGGGGCAGATTTAATTTTTTCTGGGAGGCTTAAGAGAGGTCTATTAAAGATCCTTGGTTGTTGGAAGTCATTTTTCAGGGACATAGAATAAGCTTTCCTTGGGGAAGTTTCCCTCTGCATCAAATTATTTGAGATCCCTTAAAGGACATGAAATCCAGTATTTTTTTTACATGATTCAGATAGAGTATACTACTACTATCTATTTTGCTTCCCTCTTGGTATCTTTTATTGAAAAACATACCTAGGTGTACTGATGTTTACTAGCTGCTGATTGGTGACTGCTCATATGCCCCTTGTCATTGGCTTGCCTAATGTGTTCAACTAGTTCCCAGTAGCACATTGCTGCACCTTTAGCAAAGGATACCAGTTAAAGGATCTATGTGGAAGTCACAACATATTTTTTAAGGCTTTCTTCTTTTCTGTTCATTAATTTTCTGGACTTCTCAAGGGTCATAAAGCTGCAGCAGTTACCTTAGCTGCTTGGCTTAAGGCCTTAATTCTTAAAGCATAGATGGTTGTGAGGAAGACTCCCCTTAAGAGTATTACTGCTCATCCTACTAGACCAGTTGCCACTTCTTGGGCCTTCTGTAATGTGGCTTCTATAGACCAGATTTGCAAGGCGGCTACTTGGTCTTCATTACACGCTTTCGCAAGATTTTACCACTTTGATGTGTATGCCTTTTGGCAGGAGAGTTCTGTGGACCACAGTGCCTAATCATTAACATACATGCCTTAACTGTTTGCCCCCCCCCCCATTACATCATGATCTTGTGGACTTCACTGCTTGGGTATAAAATCCCACATGGGATATCTTGTGGATTTTCACCATCTTATGACAGAAAAACATTTACGCTTACATGATAAATTAATTTCTTTTATTATGGTGAGAGGCCATGACCCCCACACTTTTGCACAGCTTGCGGCAGCACTTGCTTTGCACTTCATTTGTCCTGCTTGTTTTCCTGTTTTTCCGTTCTCCATCTACTTGGCATGTATGGGTTTTATTGCCTTCTCCGAGTGGACTGAAGTTAATCCACATGTGATGTCTTGTTGACTCAACATCATGAATGAAGTACATTTATCAGGTAAGCATAAATTTGATTTATTTTTTATTTATATTTACATACACAATGACAAAAAAACTAGTTTCAGGTGCAACAAACATGTTTTGTAAATAATTTATTCACCACTAGCTATGTAAGATGTAAACACTATGGTTAAGAAGTAACCAATGGAAATGTCCTATTTTTGTTACATTTGAAGCTTTAAATTGGCATTAAAGAATAAATAAATGCTAGTTAGAATATTCAATTTAAAGTTAATTCTGAGAAGAATGTGGATGTATTAAAAAAAAAAAAAAAAAAAAAGTATATTAGTTTTTTGTGTGTCCATAAATCAGTTGAGACAGTCATGTTGTAACCTATCTTTCCTTCTTTGCTGAGGCCAAATAGCAACTGTTGTAAAGGAGTCACTAGAGTGATCAACCAATGAGTGAGTGCATTGCTGTGCCTTCAACAAAGAATAACAAGAGAATGTGATAAATTATTTTAATTTGATATTTGTTTAAAATTGTGTATACTCTGAATCATGAAAAAAATGTGGGGTGGGCCTTAAAAGAGTGTGTTTTTGTGCTAAAAGCTCAGATTATAGTTTAATTTAACATTTATTTAAAATGGTCTCTGAAAATAAAAAATAAAAAAAAGATTTACTTCTTGTGTTTTTCAAGGCTGTAGCAATGGATGCAATGTCTTTGGATCAGCAGCTACCCCCATACACCTTTTTCACACAGCCAAGTTCTGCACAGCAGTCTCAAGTGCCAAGTGGCCTCTCTCAATCTCCCTCATTAATTCAGAGTTCTGGTTTACAAAGGGGTGCCCAGCTCCCTCCTCTCACGGTCACTATATCAACTACTGTCCCACAGTCCCCTCCAGGAATCCAAACTCCAACGTCTCTGGCAATAGACATTAATTCGGTAAGTGTATAAAATACATTTCACCCACCCGCAGTTGCTAGTTAATGGAAAGCACTACATAAGAGCAAAGATGGAAATTATATAAACAAGTGACAAGTGTCATTGTACATGGTATTGCTATTCAGAATCTTTACTTTTCAGCTTTAAGCAGATGATCAAACACACAATTCCTTGACTTCTGCAAAATTCAGTAAAGCATGTGGGTGTGAACTAAATTTGCAGCATTAAAGATGTAACACTCTGTGGCATTTGCGCCTTCTTTTTTTTTCTTTTCTTTTTTTTTAAAGAAAAAAAGGGAAAATGTAAATATGAATATTTATAAATGCTCAAACTTGACAAGTACAACAATTTATAAAATCTTTTTTGAAAAGTTTTGGGAGTGAGTTGTATTTACTTCCATAAGAAACTAAATTGAACAAGATTTCAGTGTTTTATTTTCCGATGTCATAATTAAAGAGACAGTGTACTGTAAAATGTTCTTTCCTTTTAATGCGTTCCCAGGGATTTTTTTTTTTTAAAAAAAATTACTTCTAGAGTGTCTTAAATTGTTTATAAAGATCTTTTACTTGTAATTTGTCATTTGAAATGTCTGCTCTTGCCTGTTGAAACCACAAAAAATCTTAATACTGCAGTATACTCTAAAGCATAAAGTGACCGTGGGAAAGAGCCTATCCAATCTAAAGCAGTGTAACTGCAGCTGCTTACCGTTCAATTCACTCTTATAAGCTACTTTTATCAGGAAGAATCACATTTTCATCTAAATGCTGGTCTTTCATTTGCTTGATAGAATTTTTAGTGCATTGTCCCTTTAAGGATTTCTTGACATCTGTTACCTAAAAAATTGTAATGTAAAATTACCTCTTGTTCTCATTAAACAAAATTATTTTCTCATCTTGAGATTTTTTTTTCCCATAGTGGGGTTCAGTTTTTGTTCTACTTTTACTGATGGTATAAATCATTATGTCCCTTCCTCCCTGCACAGTGCTCTCTCTGCTCCTTATCTTCTTGACATCTGCTGCACAGATTCCTGTTTGATTAATTAAGCTTAGCACAGCAAATGCAACAGAACGTACCACTAATTACATATCTTGCTCATGATATTGTGTGGGGAGACAGAATTGAGACCAAAGGCTGGGAATTTAGAAAGATGATGTATACAAGATCGTAATAGAAATTACAGTTTGATGTACTTTCTTACACACTGCACAGTCACATAGGTATGCAAGAACTAATGGGGAATCCTCCTTCATCCCTTCTTGGAGTAGCTAAAACATTTACTGTTTTAAAGCAACATGATACATTGTCTGTTTTTTCCAAAAGAGAATGTTACAAAATGTATTACTGTGCTTTTTTTTTTTTTTTTTAAAGGGACAGTCTACTCCAGAATTTGTATTGTTTTAAAATCTAGATAATCCCTTTATTGTCCATTCCCCAGTTTTGCATAACCAACACTGTTATAGTAATACACTTTTTAACTCTGTGATTACCTTGTATCTAACCCTTTGCAGACTGCCTCCTTATCTCAGTTCTTTGACAAACTTGCATTTTAGCCAATCAGTGCTGACTCATAGGTAACTCCACGTACATGAGCACAATGTTATCTATACGTCACACATGAACTAACACCCTTTATCTGTGAAAGACTGTTAAAATTCCCTATGATAAGAGGTCAGCCTTCTAGAACTTAGAAATTAGCATATGAGTCTACCTAGGTTTAGCTTTCAACAAATAATACCAAAAGAAACAAAGAAAATGTTATGATAAAAGTTAATTGGAAAGTTGTTTAACGGAGTCATAAAAGTATAATTTTGACTGGCCTGTCCCTTTAAGAATTGATTTTCATATATTTTTTTGCACTGTGGAAGTTGTCCTTATCAGTAGTGCAGTAGAATCCAGGGGTTCAGCTGTAAAAAATTATGCACTATTTTTTTTTTTTCACTTTTAATTATTTAGCTTTAACTAAAATTATTTGTGCAAAAGAAATATTTTAACATGCTTTTTCATATACATGATTAAAAATAATTTGGGTAATTTGTCCCTTTGAGTGCTAAGCACTTTCCCACCTGGGTGCAAAGGTGTTTTAAAGGTTTTTTTTATTTATATTTTTAAAAATATTTTTTTTTAACTTTTTTTTTTTTTTAAGTTTCCGATCCCCAACACTTACACTGATGGAAAGGTTAGGCGATTACCTTTCCAACGGTGGGTCTTGGGGGTCTGTAGCTGCTTAGATGCCTGAGATACAGGCATCTAAGCAGCATGCCCGCTGCTCCTTTATTTAACATTGTTAATGTCTTCACGTCATTGCGCGTGAAGTCACCACGCGTAAAGTGAAGCCCCGGCGATGCCTGTCACTATGCAGGCCTGATTGCGGGGTAGGAGCTGGAGGGAGCCCCCAGATCTCCCTCAAAGTGGGAGAGTGCTAGTGACGGCTCTGAGCCGTCATTAGCACTCAAGGGGTTAAGGATGCTTCAGAATTGTGTATTTAACACCTCATCTTGTTAACATTTTTTTAGCAGAGATGCACTTGCGCTATTAAAAGGCCATTATAGTTGAAACATGAAATGCTTCGTTAGATCATTTTATTTTAAAGGGATATTGAACACCTCAAGATATTATTATAAACTGTTTAATTGCACTGCTGGTCCTGAGCACAAGCCGGCACTGTTGCACGACTCAGATGTGGAACTAGCACTGCTGAAATGATCAGCTGCTGTTTTCTCTGGGGACCAGCAGTGCTCTGCGAGTCGTGAGCGGTACTTCTACTGTGCACGGGGTCACTAGTCTTATAGGGAAATTAAACACTGCATAAATCATTGCTTGAATGATGTATTCAGAGCAAAGATTATCCTGAGCATAATTTGTACATATATTTAAAAAAGTGATATTAATTGTTTAAAGATTGAAAAAAAAAAAAAGGGTAAAGTTAATGTCCATAAAGCAGTTTACCTTTTCTGCTGAGATAAAAAAGCAACAGTTTTTTGATCCTTTAAATGGACATTAAACCCAAAAATGATCTTTCATGATTCAGATAGTGTACAATTTAGAAGAAAAAAAAAAGTTACAATTTACTTTGTTCTCTTGGTATCATTTAAGAGTAGAGGTAGGAAGGTGTAGGAGTGTGCATGTGAATGTATGGCAGCAATTTTATAATTTATACATTTGCAAGAACACTGGTCCAGAAATGGGCATGCTATATGTATCTCTTAAATAAAGATTGCTATGAGAACAAAGTAAACTTGATAATAGAAGTAAATTAGAAACCTTTTTTTAAATTGTACGATCTGTCTTATTTACAAATTGAAACATTTTGCGTTCCATGCCCCCTTAACGCCTTTGCTCAATCCAACATAAATCTACATCGGACCTTTAGGAAGCCCAAGCAGTCTCTATTGTCAGGTGACAACCACAACTTGCTGTTTGTTAGCTGCAAGCATCTGAGTTCATATGGTAACAGAGCACAATCAGTGCTCCGTTACCATATGAAGCCAGATTGCCAGATTAGTTACAGACAAATAGTTAATTTCTGCCAGTTCTGTATCTGAAAACCCTGAACAAGTTTGTAAAGATATCATTATTCAAAATGAAAACTATTCGGAATATTCTGCGTTTTGTAAACAAGGTCAGTTTATGTCCACAATAAAGTAAAAGAATGCTAACCTTCGTGTTCCAATTCACAGAAAACATTTTCAGTTTTTGAGGTTTGCCTTTCTGGTTTGCCACCTTATAACTATATTTCCAGTCTGTTTAATATGTCAGTATATAGCAGGGTTATAATATAATTTATTTAATAATTCTTTAAAATAACCTCCAATTAAAATGCATATACGAAACAATTAAAATCAATATTTATACCTAAATTCTTTATATTAGTTAAAGTTATAAACACATTGAATTATATTTATAGAAACCAGATTATGAATCCGATGATACACACTTATGCTGTTGTAATATCCTTACAGAGATCATAAAAGATGCACCTTTACAATATACCTTATTCACAATGAATTGCATTAAAATACCACAATGAAATACCAGAGTATGGATCGCTAACTTTCAGACAAATATAATTAAGCTACTTTGCCCACAATTGATTCTATATAACTCCAATTAAAACATCAGAAGTTATATATATTATTAATGCAAACAGCCAATTTATATGCCAATTTATTGGAGTTGAAATACATTCTTATTCATCTACAATTAAGGCAAGTTATAACATATATATAGTTGCAAATATAAATTACTTAGCACTAAATATGACTAGTTAAACTACACAGGACTATGAACATGAGCGTAAAATACAAATTGTGCCCTTTTAAAATTACTAACTGCAATCTAGTTATAATTACCAAATACCTTTTGTTTTAAATATTATATATATATTTATCAATCGAGTATACTTTACCCAAATAACCAAATTAATGTTTCAGTTTTCTCCAATTTCACCTCATAAATTATGAGGTAATTTTTGCAAGATGGATGAAAGTTAGGCCCAGATTTTCTTTATAGAGACTGGATTCCAAGGCAACAGTTTGTCAGTCAAAATTCAGCAGCAAAGACCTCTTTTTTTTTTTTTCTCTTCTTGCATGAGGCTATATCACGTAACCCCACACATTTTTATTCTAATCATTGGTGAAATTGGGATGATAGGCCCTTCGGATACTTGTCCCTGATTATTATTTGGGAGACACCTCCCTGAGTAGCCATTTATCTTTTGGCTGCGATACCATCTCTGATCTATAGGTGGCTGCAGACACCCAGAAATGTAGTTTTACCATCAAATATTGCTGTAGTTTAACTATCTAAAAAATGTTTATCAAATACACTATTTCTTTATATTAATAAACCTGTCTGGTCATATATCTGTCCCATGTAAGATAATCCAGTATGCATTCATAGACACCAGACATGAGTGTATTTCTAGTATCATATTAGTATTATTTAAAATGCATTTAAAGTTGCATTTGATTATTTTCACAGATTAATATAAACACAGCATTTTTCATATTCAGTACACCTCTTGCTGAGTGCACAAAAACATATGACACAATTTATGGGGCAACCACACATGTACTTTTCAGATGCCTGAAAATAATAAAAGAATAGGTTATTCATTTTGAAATAGATTTGACATTTTAAATTGACTGTATAGCTACTTATTAAATTCAGCAAATATGTATTCAACATGCTACTGCTATGCACTGCTTCTTGGGTCCACAAATACACATTTTTATACAATATTGAAAATTATACAAGTTGTAATCTAAACATAGTTGTACTTTAAAAAATGAATTTTCAAATTACAATGCAATGTGTGTTACTGCTAGTCAGTATAGATGTTTATCTGAGGTTTAGGGGCAATTAACAGGTCTGTGCTAATTACTATTACAGATATTTAGGCTCCTTCCCTGTCCTCACCAATTGAGCCAAATGTTTTTCCTTTTTGCTCTCGCATAGATGTCTTGAGCAGCGAGGGGGTCAGTGGAAATCTGATAGGAACTTTAACTTCACACCTTAGGCAGGAAACCTTTGAGAGCAATTCCTTTGTTCTTGAAATCTGTGCTTCAGAATGAGAGGGGGGGTTGTTTTACAAAAAGTTTCACACATAAAATTAGTTCTTGGTCTTATAATATATCTGTGTGTAGATAAAATATACATACATACATATATATATATTATTTAATAACACTCACGGATATCCTGACAAAAATCCCCCTTCTAATTTTAAATAGATGTAGGGCACATGTATTTGAATTGGCTTAAAGACAGTGGTACTTGGTGAGTGTGTTGACAGTATGCATTATAGACAGCCTTCTGCCTAGCTCATTAGCTAGGCATCTTTAAACTACAATATTTATTTAATGTATTGGGGGATATGACACTTCATTCTCCCTCTATGACTTGTAGTTGGGATCTAGGATGGCACACTCGCAACTGATTAATATGGACCCATTTATCCATAAAAGTATCATTTTTAGATATCCTAATTTTATAGGAAACTGGAGATATTTTGTCAGTAATGACAAAAGAACCCTTCCGTGATGGAAGAAATTTATTCTTCTTAACCTAATCTCTTCCAAAATTATAAAGATAAACTTTATCATTTATTTCATATTCCTTTTTGGACGTTTTGAGATCATAATAGGTTTTAGTGGCAGTTGCAGCTTTCTCTAAGTTCCTTTGAGAAAATGCAAAGGCATATTGCAGGTGCTTCTTTAAGTTTTTCACATATTGATGCATATTGGCAGCGTTTATCAAGTTCTGGTCTGATGTACGGTACAGTAGATGCTGAGGTAGAATCATTTTCTCTTGTAAGATGTATCGAGTCCACGGATTCATCCTTACTTGTGGGATATTCTCCTCCCCTACAGGAAGTGGCAAAGAGAGCACCCACAGCAGAGCTGTCTATATAGCTCCCCCCTTAGCTCCACCCCCAGTCATTCTCTTTGCCTACTCTAAGAAACTAGGAAGTGCAGAGCGAGTGTGGTGACAAAAATGTAAGTTTTTTATTTCTCAAGCAAAAGTTTGTCATTTAAATGGTACCGGTGTGTACTATTTACTCTCTGGCAGAAAAGGGATGAAGATTTCTGCAAGGAGCATTATGATCTTAGCACTTTGTAACTAAGATCCACTGCTGTTCTCACAAGGGCTGAAGAGTACAGGAAAACTTCAGTTGGGGGGAACGGTTTGCATGCTAAGCTGCATATGAGGTATGTTCAGTCTATATTTTTCTAGACAGACTGTGTTAATTCTAGAAAAGGCTTGCAATATTCCCATGAGGGGAAGGGTAAGCTGTATTCAGACACTTGGATAGGAATTTCAGCTTGCTTGAAGGGCTCATAAGTTACTGGTCACACTGTTAGGAAAGAAAAACGTTTTTGTTTGTTCAGTAAATGATGCAATTATAACGTTTTTTTGAAGGGACTAAAGGGGTGATTGTGGCTTGTTTTTGGGTTTTTTAACCCACATGGTTAATTAAGAGACACTGGTGTTTGTTTGATAGGCCTCAAAACATTGAGTGAGGTGGGAGAGGCCTATTTTCGCGCCTCAGTTGCATAGTTTCTTTTCCTTAGAGACATCCAACTGCTTCTCCAGTAGTTCCTGCTGTGTTTGAGGGCTGCAAAGGAAGTTTTTCCCCACAAATAGTTCTCAAGGGCAGGTAGGCGCCACAGCAGAGCTGTGGCAAGGTACTAAGTCTTGTTTTCAATCCGGTTTTGCCATTAAGGGGTTAATTGTTTATTTGCATAGCTGTGCAAAGTTACTAAGGCTGTAAGATACTACTGTAACAATGTTGTTAAGTTTACTGCTTTTTTTACACTGTTTTGCAGAACTTGTGCAGATTTTTTTCTCTTAAAGGCACAGTACCGTTTTATTTCTAAGTGTTATTTACTTTGATTACAGTGTTTTCCAAGCTTGCTTGTTACATTACTAGCCTGTTTAACATGTCTGACACCAAGGAAAATCCTTGATCAATATGTTTGGAAGCCATTGTGGAACCCCCTCTTAGAATGTGTCCCAATTGTACTGATATGTCTATAAATTATAAAGAACATGTATTAGCGCTTAAAAATAGAGCAATAGATGATTCTCTGTCAGAAGTAAATGAGGGTTCGCCATCTAGCTCTCCCCAAGTGTCACAACCAGTAACGCCCGCACAAGTGACTCCAAGTACCTCTAGTGCGTCAAATTCATTTACTTTACAAGACATGGCCACAGTTATGAATACAACCCTCACAGAGGTTTTATCCAAACTGCCTGGTTTATAAGGAAAGCGGGACAGCTCGGGGTTAAGGAAAAATGCTGAGCCGTCTCATGCTTTAGTAGCATTATCTGATATGCCCTCACAATGCTCTGAAGGGGTGAGGGATTTGTTATCTGAGGGAGAAATTTCGGATTCGGGAAAGACGCTTCCTCAGACAGATTCTGATATGACGGCCTTTAAATTTAAGCTTGAACACCTCCGCTTATTGCTTAGGGAGGTATTAGCAACTCTAGATGATTGTGACCTTATAGTGGTCCCAGAGAAATTGTGTAAAATGGATAAATACTTAGAGGTTCCTGTTTACACTGATGTTTTTCCAGTCCCTAAGAGGATTGTGAATATTATTGCTAAGGAGTGGGATAGTCCAGGTATTCCGTTCACCTCCCCCTCTTGTTTTTAAGAAAATGTTTCCCATATCTGACACTATAAGGGACTCATGGCAGTCAGTTTCCTAAGGGTGGAGGGAGCTATTTCTACTCTGTCTAAGCATACAACTATACCTATTGAAGACAGTTGTGCTTTCAAAGGTCCTATGGATAAAAAAAATTAGAGGGTCTCTTGAAGAAAATTTTTGTTCATCAAGGTTTTTCTCTCCAACCTATTGCGTGCATTGTTCCTGTAACGACTGCAGCTGCTTTCTGGTTTGAGGCTCTAGAGGAGGCTTTTCAAATGGAGACTCCATTAGAGGAGATTATGGACAGAATTAAGGCCCTTAATTGGCTAATTCTTTTTATACTGATGCCGCATTTCAACTGGCTAAATTAGCGGCAAAGAATTCAGGTTTTGCCATTTAGCACGCAGGGCGTTATCCTGCTCTGCTGATGTGTCATCTAAATCTAAACTTTTGAACATTCCTTTCAAAGGTAAGACCCTATTCGGCCCTGACTGAAAGAGATTATTTCAGACATCTCTGGAGGGAAAGGTCATGCCCCCCCTCAGGATAGATCAATAAGATGAGGATCAAACAGAATAATTTTTGTTCCTTTTGGAACTTTCAGAGTGGTCCCGCTTCAGCTTCCTTTACTGCAAAGCAAGAGGGGAATTTTGCCCAATCCAAATCAGTCTGGAGACCTAACCAGGCTTGGAACAAGGGGAAAAAAGGCCAAGAGGCCTGCAGCTGCTTCTAAAACAGCATGAAGGGGTAGCCCCCGATCTGGGACCGGATCTAGTAGGGGGCAGACTCTCTTCGCTCAGGCTTGGGGCGAGAGATGTTCACGATCCATGGGCATTAGAAATTGTGTCCCAGGGATATCTTCTGGAATTCAAGGGCTCCCTTCCAAGGGGGAGTTTTCACATTTCTCAATTGTCTGTAAACCAGACAAAGAGAGAGGCGTTCTTACTCTGTGTAGAAGACCTATATACCATGGGGGTGATCCGTCCAGTCCCAAAAAGAGGAACAGGGGCTAGGGTTTTATTCAAATCTGTTTGTGGTTCCCAAGAAAGAGGGAAACTTTCAGACCAATCTTAGATCTCAAAATTCTAAACAAGTTCCTCAAAGTTCTATCATTCAGGATGGAGACTATTCGGACTATTCTACCTCTGATCCAGGAGGGTCAATATATGACTACCGTGGACTTAAAGGATGCGTATCTAGACATCCCTATTCACAGAGATCATCATCAATTCCTCAGATTCACCTTTCTAAACAGGCATTGCCAGTTTGTGGCCCTTCCCTTCGGGTTGGCCACGGCTCCCAGAATTTTCACAAAAGTGCTAGGGTCCCTTCTGGCAGTTCTACGACCACGGGGCATAGCAGTGGCGCCTTATCTAGACGTCATCTTAATTCAGCGTCGACTTTCCAGCTAGCCAAGTCTCACACGGACATCGTGTTGGCTTTTCTGAGATCTCACGGGTGGAAGGTGAACATAAAAAGAGTTCTCTCTTCCCTCTTACAAGAGTTTTCTTCCTAGGGACTCTGATAGACTCGGTAGAAATGAAGATATTTCTGACGGAGGTCAGAAAGTTAAAACTCGTTAACCACTTACCGAGCTCTTCATTCCATTCCTCAGCCATCAGTGGCTCAGTGTATGGAGGTAATCGGACTCATGCTAGCGGCAATGGGACATAGTTCCTTTTGCCCGCCTACACCTCAGACCACTGCAGCTATGCATGCTCAAACAGTGGAATGGGGATTATGCAGATTTATCTGCTCAACTGCATCTGGACCAGGAGACTAGAGATTCTCTTCTCTGGTGGTTGTCTCAGGACCACCTGTCCCAGGGAATGTGTTTCCGCAGGCCAGAGTGGCTCATTGTAACGACAGATGCCAGCCTGCTAGGCTGGGGTGCAGTCTGGAATTCCCTGAAAGCAGCAGTGCTTATGGTCTCTGGGAGGAAGCTCTCCTTCCAGTAAACATTCTAGAACTGAGAGCTATATTCAATGCACTTCAGGCGTGGCCTCAGCTTGCTGCGGCCAAATTCATCAAGTTTCAGTCGGACAACATCACAGACTGTAGCTTATATCAATCATCAAGGAGGAAACAAGGAGTTCTCTAGCGATGGTGGAGGTAACCAAAATAAACCGGTGGGCAGAGGATCACTCTTGCCATCTCTCAGCGATCCACATCCCAGGAGTAGAGAACTGGGAGGCAGATTTTCTAAGTCGTCAGACTTTTCATCCGGGGAAGTGGAAACTCCATCCGGAGGTATTTGCCCAGCTGATTCAGCTATGGGGCACACCAGAATTGGATCTGATGGCGCCTCGTCAGAATGCCAAACTTCTTTGCTACGGGTCCAGGTCCCGGGATCCCAAGGCGGTACTGATAGATGCTCTAGCAGTGCCTTGGTCCTTCAGTCTGGCCTATGTATTTCCACCATTTCCTCTCCTTCCACGTCTGGTTGCCAGAATCAAGCAGGAGAGAGCTTCGGTATTTCTGATAGCACCTGCGTGGCCACGCAGGACTTGGTATGCAGACCTAGTGGACATGTCCTCGGTTCCACCGTGGACTCTGCCAATGAGGCGGGACCTTCTAATCCAAGGTCCGTTCGCGCATCCAAATCTAATTTCTCTGCGTCCGACTGCTTGGAGATTGAACGCCTGTTTCTATCAAAAGCTTCAATCATTGATACCCTGATTCAGGCTAGAAAGCCTGTCACCAGGAAGATCTATCATAAGATTTGGCGCAAATATCTTTATTTGTGTGAATCCAAAGGTTACTCGTGGAGTAAGATTAGGATTCCTAGAATATTGTCTTTCTCCAAGAAGGTTTGGAGAAGGGGTTATCTGCTAGTTCCCTAAAAGGACAAATATCTGCTTTGTCTATTCTTCTTCACAAACGTCTGGTGGATGTTCCAAACGTTCAAGCATTTAGTCAGGCTTTGGTCAGAATCAAGCCTGTATTTAAACCTGTTGCTCCGCCATGGAGCCTAAACTTAGTTCTTAAAGTTCTTCAAGGGTTTCATTTTGAACCTATGCATTCCATAGTTATTAAGCTTCTATCTTGGAAAGTTTTGTTTTTAGTAGCTATCTCTTCAGCTTGAAGAGTTTCTGAGCTATCTGCTTTACAATGTGGTTCACCTTACCGTTGTTTTCCCATGCAGATAAGGTGGTTTTACGTACCAAACCTGGGTTTCTTCCTAAGGTTGTTTCTAATAAGAATATCAATCAAGAAATTGTGGTTCCTTCTTTGTGTCCTAATCCTTCATCTAAGAAGGAACATTTGTTACACAATCTTGATGTGGTTCGTGCTTTAAAGTTCTACTTACAAGCAACTAAAGTTTTCCGTCAAACATCTTCTTTGTTTGTTGTTTATTCTGGTAAACGGAGAGGTCAAAGAGCTACCGCTACCTCTCTTTCCTTTTGGCTGAAAAGCATCATCCGTTTGGCCTATGAGACTGCTGGCAAGCAGCCTCCTGAAAGAATTACGGCTCATTCTACTAGAGTTCTGGCTTCCACATGGGCTTTTAAAAATGAGCGTCTATTGAACAGATTGTAATGCGGCGACTTGGTCTTCGCTTCATACTTTTCAAAATTTTACAAATTCAATACTTTTGCTTCTTCGGAGGCTTATTTTTGGGAGAAAGGTTCTACAAGCAGTTGGTGCCTTCCGTTTAAGGTACCTGTCTTGTCCCTCCCTTCATCCGTGTCCTAAAGCTTTAGTATTGGTATCCCACAAGTAAGGATGAATCCGTGGACTCGATACATCTTACAAGAGAAAACAGAATTTATGCTTACCTGATAAATGTATTTCTCTTGTGATGTATCAATGCCCGCCCTGTTTTTTAAGACAGGCATATATATTTTTATTTTAAAACTTTCAGTCACCACTGCACCCTATAGTTTCTCCTTTTTCTTCCTAGCCTTCGGTCGAATGACTGGGGGGTGGAGCTAAGGGGGGAGCTATATAGACAGCTCGCTGTGGGTGCTCTCTTTGCCACTTCCTGTAGGGAGGAGAATATCCCACAAGTAAGGATGAATCCGTGGACTCGATACATAACAAGAGAAATAAATTTATCAGGTAAGCATAAATTATGTTTTTCTACCAGTCATCAATTAAAAATGTTACATCTTAGTAGCACTACTTGATTTGCTCTTAATGCCATTAGAACTAGAGTAATTTTACATCCCAGTCTTTATCTGTTTCACTCACAAACTTTGAGGATTTTCACAATGGACTGGTTGTAACACTCTACACCACCACTTGAGGCAGCTCTATATGCAATATGGAGCTTTCTTTTAACCCCTAGTATTTTCCACATTTTGGTCATCACTTCGCTAGTGAAGTGGGTCCCCCGATAGGATTCAATTCTCTGGGGTAAACCAAATCTGGAAAACACGTGGTTGATGGAGCAATGCTGCGCATGTTTCAGCATTGTTAGGTGCACTGATGCACTTTTACCCATTTATTGAACAGCCATGTTACTGTTAACATGTATTTGTTACCGCTAGATGACCTAGTTACTGGACCAATAAAATCAATTTGTAATCTGACCATCGGGCATTACCATCCCCCTTTTCTGCAATGGCGCTTTGTGTGGGTGCAGTGGGTTGGAACTGTGGACAGATTAAACAACTTTGACAGTAGGTTTGAACATCCTTTAACATATGTGGCCAAAGGCATAATCACGCAATATCGCATACGTGAGTTTGGCACCACGGTGGCCAGATGTGGGAGCATCATGGGGCATGTTGAAGCATGAGACCTCTGAACTTTGTAGGTACCACCAATTGCTGGATGCCACTTTTGGAGGTTCTAATTAACAAACCATCCTGTAACTTGAATTGATCTGGATTTCATTAAGATTCTAAGATCTTCCTTGCCAATACCGTCCTCTTTTGAGATGGGGTTGCTTTCAGGATCTTCTATGTGTTTATAGAAGATGCCTACAATGGGGGTCTTCATTTTTGACTAGTGATCAGGTCCCTCACTAGGAGAATGCCTGACTCCATTGTACCAGGTTAGGCTCACTCTGTTGTTTTAGCCTGGTTTCTGGTAATGGCTTCTACCTGAATTGCACTCATTAAGTGGTCGATATTAAGGAAATCTCCAGTTATGACTCCATGTTTGGCTAATGAATCTGCAAGATCATTGCCTTCCATATCAGGACCTAGAACCCTGGAATGATCCTTGCTTTTTTTCCAGTGTATGGTTAACCCATTGGACACCACTAGATTATCAATCTCGCAGAACAACTTGCCATGTTTGACTGGTTTTGTTGTGAGTTTTCTGCATGCCAGTAATGATCACGAATTAATGAATACCGTGTTCAATAGCCATCTCAATGTTTTTTTAGAACAGCAGTTAGTTCTGTGACTTGACTGGATCGGATCTTGGTCTAATGTTGAAACCTACAGAAATGTTTGAGAGTCCATTGAACCAAGTTATACCGATGCCGGTGACTATCTGTGCTCATTATCAATGGTGGGCATGGTAAGAGCAACCATCATATTTATTATTATTTATAAAATATTTTACCAGGAAGGATACATTGAGATTTCTCGCATTTTCAAGTATATTCCTGGGTCCACAAAACATTGCATTGTTACAATAGGGTACAATAAGATAGAGAAACAATATTAATACACAATATATGCAAAATTTAACATAGAACAGGTAGGAAATATTTAATCAACCGTAACAGGTGAATTCTATTTTGAGATATGCAGAGAGGGATCTCTTAAAGTATTTAGGCTTGGGGAAGGTTTATAGTGTGCAGGAGCTCGTTCCATAATTGTGGTGCTCTGAAGGAAAAGGAGGACTAAATAATGTGCTGGTACTGGATCAGAGGTATGGAAGGGTGGGAAACAGCAGGGGGAGAGCATACTGCTCAGTAGGGTGGGAGCTTCCCAGAAAAGCTCTTAAACACAAGGCTGGAAAGATGGAGGGTGCGTCTGGATTCCAGCGACAGCCAGTTTAGTTCTTTAGCATGTCACAATGGTGGGTCCATTTGAGCACAAAGCTGCAGAACGAGTTATACACTGTATTAAGTTTATTAAGGTGAGTTTGCGGTGCAGGTGCATGTACTACATCCCCATAATCCATGATTGGCATCAGCATTTGCTGTACAATCTTTTCCTTTACAGTAGGGCTGAGGCAGGATTTGTTTTCTGTACAGGGGGCACCTAGTTTTGGATAGAGTTAAGATGCAATTATTTCTATTTGGAGGCCAAAAGATAGATTGGGGTCTAACAACATACCAAAGTATTTGAAAGAGTTGACGTGCGGTCAGTGTGCAATTTGATTTTGTTTTGATGCGTAGATGGGAATTTTGTAGTTTGTGTAATTTAGGTCCCATTCCAAAGATCATTGTGACAGCTTTGTCAGTGTTTAGGATAAGTTTGTTTTTTGAGATCCACTTTTCTACCTATGTGAACTGGTCTTGGAGCACTGCCTCAAGCTGATCGGATTTGTTTGCATAGATTACTGTGTCGTCTGCATACATGTGTACTGTTGAGGATTTGCAGACATTTGGCAGATCATTTATGAATAATGTGAATAGTAGGGGGGCGAGAATGGAACCTTGGAGAACACCACATGTGACTAGGAGAGGGAGTCGCTGTCAGAAATGGAGACATAGTGTGATCGATCCGATACATATGATCGAAACCAGGTTAGAGGACGATCACCAATACCTGAGTTTTTTAGTTTGAACAGTAGTATATTGTGGTCTACTGTGTCAAAGGCCTTTGCAAAATCAAGGAATATTGCTCCAGTTAGGTCTCCTTGTTCCATGCCAGTTTGGATGTCGTTGCAACTTTTAGGAGGGCAGTTGTTGTGGAGTGATTTGGGCGAAAACCTGATTGAACAGGGGTCAGATAGTTAGATTGTGGGTAATACTCACTTATTTGCTTATGGACGCATTTTTCTACGATTTTTGACAATATTGGGAGCAATGATATTTGGCGATAGTTAGTAACCAAGGTTAACTCACCACTTTTATCGATGGGCACTACTCTTGCTGTCTTTCCAAAGTTTCGATATGTAACTAGACACCAAGGATTCGTTAATTAGGGTTGTGACAGGTTTAGCAATTGCCAGCGCACTGAGCTTCAACAGCATTGCTGGGATTTGATCAGGTCCAGACTGGTTTTTCATTTTTAGATTATTAAGGTGTTTCTTAATGACATTGATGGGTACGGGTCTAAAATGAACTTCTCTATAAAGTCTTTGCAGATTTAGCAGGGGCCACATCCACATTTGTAGTTCAGGGATGCGTGTCATTTATTAGTTTGTCAATCAGGGTGGTGGAGCATCTGACAAAATAATTGTTAAAGGCATTTGCTACTTTTAAGGTAAGTTGCAGGGTTGGCTGTCCACTTTGACAATGGAGGGTTGGGAGTGGATTGGGGGCAGTGTATAAGTTATTTATGACTTTCCAAAACTTTCTAGGTTTGATATGTTATCATTCAGATTTTCACAGAAATATTGGGCCTGGGCCAATTTTATTTGTTTAGTGCATATATTTCGCCATTGTCTATATACACAGTGATCGTTCATAGAGCCAGTATGCTTGTACTTTGACCACGAAACTGGTACATTTGAATGAGGTCAGCTGTGATCCAATTCATATGTGCTCCTTTTACTCTCGCCTTACGCAGCGGGGCATGCAAATTCTAAACTTGTAGGAGTTCGGACTGAAAGAATTCAACTGCAGAGTCTAAATGTGTAATTAAGTTTAATATGTGGGGGGAAGGTTCTTGATGTCATTTAGAAATTATTGAAGATAACATTTTTTGAAGGACCTGGTGATTTTAACCTTGGAGAGGGATTTTAGTAGCCTTTATTTTGCGCACGCAGTACACTAAGCAGTGGTCACTGAAACTGTTAGGGAGAACTCCTGCCTCCTGGATTCGGTCAGGAGAAGTGGAGAGAATCCAATCGAGCAGGGTGTGGTTATGGCTTTTAATGTTTATGCGAGTTGGGGAGGAGATTAATTGCGTTAGCTGCAAAGTCTTAAATGGTGAGCAAGAACTATTGTTTTTAGGATTCAGCCAATCAATATTAAAATCTCCAAAGACCAAAATTTCACTTTTTGGGGTTTGAGCTATGGTTTCACTAAGGAGATGGGCTATGTCGGAAAGGGAATGCACAGGGGAGCTAGGTGGGCGGTAGATTCCTGCAAACAATGATTGATTTACTGCACAGGATCTCATTGTTGCCAGAAAGGAAATAAAAGGTGGCAGGGAGAGCTACATTTTGGAATTGTCAACATAAATTACAATGCCTCTCCTCCTCTTTTTGCTCTGTCATTTCTATGGCATGAATACCCATGCATTGCAATGGCAGAGTCAGGTATTTTTGCGGTTAGCCACGATTCAGATATCAACATATGCCCCAGGTAATGTTTGACAATTGTCCTCAATTATATATTTTATATGGGGAAAGCAATTGTTCCTCCAGGAAGTCATCTTCTAATAACTCTTCCCCATGATCCTTAGCAATACAGTCTTGGAACTCAGCAAGCTCTGTGCGACTGGATTCTTTTTATTTTGCTTGTAGCGAAATTCTAAAGGCCAGCCTTGTAAGGAAAGAGTCAAGCTGTTATGCGGCTATTAGACAAATTCCCATCTCTTATTTTCTCAATTTGCAGATATAGCAAAGGCTGGGTGGGCTGTTTCTACAATTATTTTCTCGCCCTGTATATAGCTGCAGAAATTTTGTAGAGCCCATACAGTAGATAAAAGGGCTTTCTTTCATGTAATTAGCAAGAGTCCATGAGCTAGTGACGTATGGGATATACATTCCTACCAGGAGGGGCAAAGTTTCCCAAACCTCAAAATGCCTATAAATACACCCCTCACCACACACCCACAATTCAGTTTTACAAACTTTGCCTCCGATGGAGGTGGTGAAGTAAGTTTGTGCTAGATTCTACGTTGATATGCGCTCCGCAGCAAGTTGGAGCCCGGTTTTCCTCTCAGCGTGCAGTGAATGTCAGAGGGATGTGAGGAGAGTATTGCCTATTTGAATGCAGTGATCTCCTTCTAAGGGGTCTATTTCATAGGTTTCTCTGTTATCGGTCGTAGAGATTCATCTCTTACCTCCCTTTTCAGATCGACGATATACTCTTATATATACCATTACCTCTGCTGATTCTCGTTCAGTACTGGTTTGGCTATCTGCTATATGTAGATGAGTGTCCTGGGGTAAGTAAGTCTTATTTTCTGTGACACTCCAAGCTATGGTTGGGCACTTTGTTTATAAAGTTCTAAATATATGTATTCAAACATTTATTTGCCTTGACTCAGAATGTTCAACTTTCCTTATTTTCAGACAGTCAGTTTCATATTTGGGATAATGCATTTTGATTTGACCATTTTTTCTTACCTTAAAATTTGACTTTTTCCCTGTGGGCTGTTAGGCTCGCGGGGGCTGAAAATGCTTCATTTTATTGCGTCATTCTTGGCGCGGACTTTTTTGGCGCAAAAATTCTATTTCCGTTTCCGGCGTCATACGTGTCGCCGGAAGTTGCGTCATTCTTTGACGTTATTTCGCGCCAAAAATGTCGGCGTTCCGGATGTGGCGTCATTTTTGGCGCCAAAAAGCATTTAGGCGCCAAATAATGTGGGCGTCTTATTTGGCGCGAAAAAATATGGGCGTCACTTTTGTCTCCACATTATTTAAGTCTCATTTTTTATTGCTTCTGGTTGCTAGAAGCTTGTTCTTTGGCATTCTTTCCCATTCCTGAAAACTGTCATTTAAGGAATTTGATCAATTTTGCTTTATATGTGTTTTTTCTCTTACATATTGCAAGATGTCTCACGTTGCATCTGAGCCAGAAGATACTACAGGAAAATCGCTGTCAAGTGCTGAATCTACCAAAGCTAAGTGTATCTGCTGTAAACTTTTGGTAGCTATTTCTCCAGCTGTTGTTTGTATTGATTGTCATGACAAACTTGTTAAAGCAGATAATATTTCCTTTAGTAAAGTACCATTGCCTGTTGCAGTTCCCTCAACATCTAAGGTGCAGAATGTTCCTGATAATATAAGAGATTTTGTTTCTGAATCCATAAAGAAGGCTATGTCTGTTATTTCTCCTTCTAGTAAACGTAAAAAATCTTTTAAAACTTCTCTCCCTACAGATGAATTTTTAAATGAACATCATCATTCTGATTCTGATGACTCCTCTGGTTCAGAGGATTCTGTCTCTGAGGTTGATGCTGATAAATCTTCATATTTATTTAAAATGGAATTTATTCGTTCTTTACTTAAAGAAGTTCTAATTGCTTTAGAAATAGAGGATTCTGGTCCTCTTGATACTAATTCTAAACGTTTAGATAAGGTATTTAAAGCTCCTGTGGTTATTCCAGAAGTTTTTCCTGTTCCTAATGCTATTTCTGCAGTAATTTCCAAAGAATGGGATAATTTGGGTAATTCATTTACTCCTTCTAAACGTTTTAAGCAATTATATCCTGTGCCGTCTGACAGATTAGAATTTTGGGACAAGATCCCTAAAGTTGATGGGGCTATTTCTACCCTTGCTAAACGTACTACTATTCCTACGTCAGATGGTACTTCGTTTAAGGATCCTCTAGATAGGAAAATTGAGTCCTTTCTAAGAAAAGCTTATCTGTGTTCAGGTAATCTTCTTAGACCTGCTATATCTTGGGCTGATGTTGCTGCAGCTTCAACTTTTTGGTTGGAAACTTTAGCGCAACAAGTAACACATCGTGATTCTCATGATATTATTATTCTTCTTCAGCATGCTAATAATTTTATCTGTGATGCCATTTTTGATATTATCAGAGTTGATGTCAGGTTTATGTCTCTAGCTATTTTAGCTAGAAGAGCTTTATGGCTTAAAACTTGGAATGCTGATATGGCTTCTAAATCAACTTTACTTCCATTTCTTTCCAGGGTAACAAATTATTTGGTTCTCAGTTGGATTCCATTATTTCAACTGTTACTGGTGGGAAAGGAACTTTTTTACCACAGGATAAAAAATTCTAAAGGTAAAAACAGGGCTAATAATCGTTTTCGTTCCTTTCGTTTCAACAAAGAACAAAAGCCTGATCCTTCATCCTCAGGAGCAGTTTCAGTTTGGAGACCATCTCCAGTCTGGAATAAATCCAAGCCAGCTAGAAAGGCAAAGCCTGCTTCTAAGTCCACATGAAGGTGCGGCCCTCATTCCAGCTCAGCTGGTAGGGGGCAGGTTACGTTTTTTCAAGGAAATTTGGATCAATTCTGTTCACAATCTTTGGATTCAGAGCATTGTTTCAGAAGGGTACAGAATTGGTTTCAAGTTGAGACCTCCTGCAAAGAGATTTTTTCTTTCCCGTGTCCAGTAAATCCAGTAAAAGCTCAAGCATTTCTGAATGTGTTTCAGATCTAGAGTTGACTGGAGTAATTATGCCAGTTCCAGTTCCGGAACAGGGGGATGGGGTTTTATTCAAATCTCTTCATTGTACCAAAGAAGGAGAATTCTTTCAGACCAGTTCTGATCTAAAAATATTGAATCGTTATGTAAGGATACCAACGTTCAAGATGGTAACTGTAAGGACTATCTTACCTTTTGTTCAGCAAGGGAATTATATGTCCACGATAGATTTACAGGATGCATATCTGCATATTCCGATTCATCCAGATCATTATCAGTTCCTGAGATTCTCGTTTCTGGAAAAGCATTACCAATTTGTGGCTCTGCCGTTTGGCCTAGCTACAGCTCCAAGAATTTTTACAAAGGTTCTCGGTGCCCTGCTGTCTGTAATCAGAGAACAGGGTATTGTGGGTATTTCCTTATTTGGACGATATCTTGGTACTTGCTCAGTCTTTACATTTAGCAGAATCTCATACGAATCGACTTGTGTTGTTTCTTCAAGATCATGGTTGGAGGATCAATTTACCAAAAAGTTCTTTGATTCCTCAGACAAGGGTAACCTTTCTGGGTTTCCAGATGGATTCAGTGTCCATGACTCTGTCTTTAACAGACAAGAGACGTCTAAAGTTGATTACAGCTTGTCGAAACCTTCAGTCACAATCATTCCCTTCGGTAGCCTTATGCATGGAAATTCTAGGTCTTATGACTGCTGCATCGGACGCGATCCCCTTTGCTCGTTTTCACATGCGACCTCTTCAGCTCTGTATGCTGAAGCAATGGTGCAAGGATTACACGAAGATATCTCAATTAATATCTTTTAAAAACCGATTGTTCGACACTCTCTAACATGGTGGACAGATCACCATCGTTTAATTCAGGGGGCTTCTTTTGTGCTTCCGACCTGGACTGTAATTTCAACAGATGCAAGTCTCACAGGTTGGGGAGCTGTGTGGGGATCTCTGACGGCACAAGGAGTTTGGGAATCTCAGGAGGTGAGATTACCGATCAATATTTTGGAACTCCGTGCAATTTTCAGAGCTCTTCAGTTTTGGCCTCTTCTGAAGAGAGAATCGTTCATTTGTTTTCAGACAGACAATGTCACAACTGTGGCATACATCAATCATCAAGGAGGGACTCACAGTCCTCTGGCTATGAAAGAAGTATCTCGAATCTTGGTTTGGGCGGAATCCAGCTCCTGTCTAATCTCTGCGGTTCATATCCCAGGTGTAGACAATTGGGAAGCGGATTATCTCAGTCGCCAAACGTTGCATCCGGCGAATGGTCTCTTCACCCAGAGGTATTCTTCAGATTGTTCAAATGTGGGAACTTCCAGAAATAGATCTGATGGCGTCCCATCTAAACAAGAAACTTCCCAGGTATCTGTCCAGATCCCGGGATCCTCAGGCGGAGGCAGTGGATGCATTATCACTTCCTTGGAAGTATCATCCTGCCTATATCTTTCCGCCTCTAGTTCTTCTTCCAAGAGTAATCTCCAAGATTCTGAAGGAATGCTCGTTTGTTCTGCTGGTAGCTCCGGCATGGCCTCACAGGTTTTGGTATGCGGATCTTGTCCGGATGGCCTCTTGCCAACCGTGGACTCTTCCGTTAAGACCAGACCTTCTGTCACAAGGCCCTTTTTTCCATCAGGATCTGAAATCCTTAAATTTAAAGGTATGGAGATTGAACGCTTGATTCTTGGTCAAAGAGGTTTCTCTGACTCCGTGATTAATACTATGTTACAGGCTCGTAAATCTGTATCTCGAGAGATATATTATAGAGTCTGGAAGACTTATATTTCTTGGTGTCTTTCTCATCATTTTTCTTGGCATTCTTTTAGAATACCGAGAATTTTACAGTTCTTCAGGATGGTTTAGATAAGGGTTTGTCCGCAAGTTCTTTGAAAGGACAAATCTCTGCTCTTTCTGTTCTTTTTCACAGAAAGATTGCTATTCTTTCCTGATATTCATTGTTTTGTACAAGCTTTTGGTCGTATAAAACCCGTCATTAAGTCAATTTCTCCTCCTTGGAGTTTGAATTTGGGTTCTGGAGCTCTTCAAGCTCCTCCGTTTGAACCTATGCATTCATTGACATTAAATTACTTTCTTGGAAAGTTTTGTTCCTTTTGGCCATCTCTTCTGCTAGAAGAGTTTCTGAATTATCTGCTCTTTCTTGTGGAGTCTCCTTTTCTGATTTTTCATCAGGATAAGGCGGGGGGGTGTTGCGAACTTCTTTGAATTTTTACCTAAAGTTGTGAATTCCAACAACATTAGTAGAGAAATTGTGGTTCCTTCATTATGTCCTAATCCTAAGAATTCTAAGGAGAAATCGTTGCATTCTTTGGAAGTTGTTAGGAGCTTTGAAATATTATGTTGAAGCTACGAAAATCTTTCTCCAACCATAGGTGTGTCGGTCCACCGGCGTCATCCTTACTTGTGGGATATTCTCTTCCCCAACAGGAAATGGCTATTCTCTTCCCCAAGAGAAATGGCAAAGAGCCCAGCAAAGCTGGTCACATGATCCCTCCTAGGCTCCGCCTACCCCAGTCATTCTCTTTGCCGTTGTACAGGCAACATCTCCACGGAGATGGCTTAGAGTTTTTTAGTGTTTAACTGTAGTTTTTCATTATTCAATCAAGAGTTTGTTATTTTCAAATAGTGCTGGTACGTACTATTTACTCAGAAACAGAAAAGAGATGAAGAATTCTGTTTGTATGAGGAAAATGATTTTAGCAAACCGTAACTAAAATTCCATGGCTGTTCCACACAGGACTGTTGAGAGCATTAACTTCAGTTGGGGGAACAGTTTGCAGTCTTTGCTGCTTGAGGTATGACACATTCTAACAAGACGATGTAATGCTGGAAGCTGTCATTTTCCCTATGGGATCCGGTAAGCCATGTTTATTACGATTGTAAATAAGGGCTTCACAAGGGCTTATTTTAGACTGTAGACATTTTTGGGCTAAATCGATTGATATTAACACTTATTTAGCCTTGAGGAATCATTTATTCTGGGTATTTTGATATAATAATATCGGCAGGGCACTGTTTTTAGACTCCTTATTCTTTCGGGGGCTTTCCCAAAGCATAGGCAGAGTCTCATTTTCGCGCCGGTGTTGCGCACTTGTTTTTGAGAGGCATGGCATGCAGTCGCATGTGAGAGGAGCTCTGATACTTATAAAAGACTTCTGAAGGCATCATTTGGTATCGTATTCCCCTTGGGTTTGGTTGGGTCTCAGCAAAGCAGATACCAGGGACTGTAAAGGGGTTAAAGCTTAAAACGGCTCCGGTTCCGTTATTTTAAGGGTTAAAGCTTCCAAAAGTGGGGTGCAATATTTTCAAGGCTTTAAGACACTGTGGTGAAAGTTTGGTGAATTTTGAACAATTCCTTCATGTTTTTTCGCAATTGCCAGTAATAAAGTGTGTTCAGTTTAAAATTTAAAGTGACAGTAACGGTTTATTTCAAAACGTTTTTTGTACTTTCTTATCAAGTTTATGCCTGTTTAACATGTCTGAACTACCAGATAGACTGTGTTTCTGAATGTGGGGGAAGCCAGAATTTCCTATTCATTTAAATAAATGTGATTTATGTGATAATGACAATGATGCCCAAGATGATTCCTCAAGTGAGGGGAGTAAGCATGGTACTGCATCATTCCCTCCTTCGTCTACACGAGTCTTGCCCACTCAGGAGGCCCCTAGTACATCTAGCGCGCCAATACTCCTTACTATGCAACAATTAACGGCTGTATGGATAATTTCTGTCAAAAACATTTTAGCCAAAATGAACCCTTGTCAGCGTAAGCGTGGATGCCTCTGTTTTAGTTACTGAAGAGCATGACGACGCTGATATTAATATCTCTGAAGGGCCCCTAACCCAATCTGAGGGGCCAGGGAGGTTTTGTCTGAGGGAGAAATTACTGATTTAGGGAACATTTTCTCAGCAGGCTGAATCTGATGTGATTACTTTAAATTTAAATTGGAACATCTCCGCATTTTGCTTAAGGAGGTATTATCCACTCTGGATGATTGTGAAAATTTGGTCATCCCAGAGAAACTATGTAAAATGGACAAGTTCCTAGAGGTGCCGGGGCTCCCAGAAGCTTTTCCTATACCCAAGCGGGTGGCGGACATTGTTAATAAAGAATGGGAAAGGCCCGTCTTCCTTTCGTCCCTCCCCCCATATTTAAAAAATTGTTTCCTATGGTCGACCCCAGAAAGGACTTATGGCAGTCAGTCCCCAAGGTCGAGGGAGCGGTTTCTACTTTAAACAAACGCACCACTATTCCCATAGAGGATAGTTGTGCTTTCAAAGATCCTATGGATAAAAAATTAGAAGGTTTGCTTAAAAAGATGTTTGTTCAGCAGGGTTACCTTCTACAACCCATTTCATGCATTGTCCCTGTCACTACAGCCGCATATTTCTGGTTTGATGAACTGATTAAGGTGCTCGATAGTGACTCTCCTCCTTATGAGGAGATTATGGACAGAGTCAATGCTCTCAAATTGGCTAATTCTTTCACTCTAGACGCCTCTTTGCAATTGGCTAAGTTAGCGGCTAAGAATTCTGGTTTGCTATTGTGGCGCGCAGAGCGCTTGGGTTGAAATCTTGGTCGGCTGATGCGTCTTCCAAGAACAAGCTACTAAACATTCCTTTCAAGGGGAAAACGCTGTTTGGTCCTGACTTGAAAGAGATTATCTCTGATATCACTGGGGGTAAGGGCCAGCCCTTCCTCAGGATCGGCCTTTCAAGGCAAAAAATAGACCTAATTTTCGTCCCTTTCGTAAAAAACGGACCAGCCCAAGGTGCTACGTCCTCTAAGCAAGAAGGGTAATACTTCTCAGGCCAAGCCAGCTTGGAGACCAATGCAAGGCTGGAACAAGGGAAAGCAGGCAAAGAAACCTGCCACTGCTACCAAGACAGCATGAAATATCGGCCCCCGATCCGGGACCGGATCTGGTGGGGGGCAGACTCTCTCTCTTCGCTCAGGCTTGGGCAAGAGATGTTCTGGATCCTTGGGCGCTAGAAATAGTCTCCCAGGGTTATCTTCTGGATTCAAGGGACTTCCCCCAAGGGGAAGGTTCCACAGTCTCAGTTGTCTTCAGACCACATAAAAAGACAGGCGTTCTTACATTGTGTAGAAGACCTGTTAAAAAATGGGAGTGATTCATCCTGTTCCATTGAGAGAACAAGGGATGGGGTTCTACTCCAATCTGTTCATAGTTCCCAAAAAAGAGGGAACGTTCAGACCAATCCTAGATCTCAAGATCTTAAACAAATTTCTCAAGGTCCCATCTTTCAAGATGGAAACCATTCGAACTATCCTTCCTTCCATCCAGGAAGGTCAATTCATGACCACGGTGGATTTAAAGGATGCGTATCTACATATTCCTATCCACAAGGAACATCATCGGTTCCTAAGGTTTGCATTCCTGGACAAACATTACCAGTTCGTGGCGCTTCCTTTCGGATTAGCCACTGCTCCAAGGATTTTCACAAAGGTACTAGGGTCCCTTCTAGCTGTGCTAAGACCAAGGGGCATTGCAGTAGTACCTTACCTGGACGACATTCTGATTCAAGCGTCGTCCCTCCCTCGAGCAAAGGCTCACACGGACATCGTCCTGGCCTTTCTCAGATCGCACGGTTGGAAAGTGAACGTGGAAAAGAGTTCTCTATCCCCGTCAACAAGGGTTCCCTTCTTGGGAACAATTATAGACTCCTCAGAAATGAGGATTTTTCTAACAGAGGCCAGAAAGACAAAGCTTCTGGACTCTTGTCGAATACTTCATTCCGTTCCTCTTCCTTCCGTAGCTCAGTGCATGGAAGTGATCGGGTTGATGGTAGCGGCAATGGACATAGTTCCTTTTGCGCGCATTCATCTAAGACCATTACAACTGTGCATGCTCAGTCAGTGGAATGGGGACTATACAGACTTGTCTCCAAGATACAAGTAAATCAGAGGACCAGAGACTCACTCCGTTGTGGCTGTCCCTGGACAACCTGTCACGAGGGATGACATTCCACAGACCAGAGTGGGTCATTGTCACGACCGACGCCAGTCTGATGGGGCTGGGGCGCGGTCTGGGGATCCCTGAAAGCTCAGGGTCTTTGGTCTCGGGAAGAATCTCTTCTACCGATAAATATTCTGGAACTGAGAGCGATATTCAATGCTCTCAAGCCTTGGCCCAGCTAGCGAGGACCAAGTTCATGACGGTTTCAATCAGACAAACATGACGACTGTTGCGTATATCAACCATCAGGGGGGAACAAGGAGTTCCCTAGCGATGGAAGAAGTGACCAAGATTCATTCTATGGGCGGAGTCTCACTCCTGCCACCTGTCTGCTATCCACATCCCGGGAGTGGAAAATTGGGAAGCGGATTTTCTGAGTCGTCAGACATTGCATCCGGGGGAGTGGGAACTCCATCCGGAAATCTTTGCCCAAGTCACTCAACTTTGGGGCATTCCAGACATGGATCTGATGGCCTCTCGTCAGAACTTCAAAGTTCCTTGCTACGGGTCCAATCCAGGGATCCCAAGGCGGCTCTAGTGGATGCACTAGTAGCACCTTGGACCTTCAAACTAGCTTATGTGTTCCCGCCGTTTCCTCTCATCCCCAGGCTGGGAGCCAGGATCAATCCGGAGAGGGCGGCGGTGATCTTGATAGCTCCTGCGTGGCCACGCAGGACTTGGTATGCAGATCTGGTGAATATGTCATCGGCTCCACCTTGGAAGCTACCTTTGAGACGAGACCTTCTTGTTCAGGGTCCGTTCGAACATCCGAATCTGGTTTCACTCCAGGTGACTGCTTGGAGATTGAACGCTTGATTTTATCGAAGCGAGGTTTCTCTGATTCTGTTATCGATACTCTTGTTCAGGCCAGAAAGCCTGTAACTAGAAAGATTTACCCACTAAAATTTGGAAAAAATATATCTGTTGGTGTGAATCTAAAGGATTCCCTTGGGACAAGGTTAAGATTCCCTAGGATTCTATCCTTCCTTCAAGAAGGATTGATAAAGGATTATCGGCAAGTTCCCTGAAGGGACAGATTTCTGCCTTGTCGTGTTACTTCACAAAAAAGCTGGCAGCTGTGCCAGATGTTCAAGCCTTTGTTCAGCTCTGGTTAGGAATCAAGCCTGTTTACAAACCTTGACTCCTCCTTGGAGTCTCAATTTAGTTCTTTCAGTTCTTCAGGGGGTTCCGTTTGAACCCTTACATTCCGTTGATATTAAGTTATTATCTTGGAAAGTTTTGTTTTTAGTTGCGAATTTCTTCTGCTAGAAGAGTTTCAGTATTATCTGCTCTGCAGTGTTTCTCCTCCTTATCTGGTGTTCCATGCAGATAAGGTGGTTTTACGTACTAAACCTGGTTTTCTTCCAAAAGTTGTTTCTAACAAAAACATTAACCAGGAGATTATCGTACCTTCTCTGTGTCCGAAACCAGTTTCAAAGAAGGAACGCTTTGTTGCACAATTTGGATGTTGTTCGCGCTCTAAAATTCTATTTAGATGCTACAAAGGATTTTAGACAAACATCTTCCCTGTTTTGTTGTTTATTCAGGTAAAAGGAGAGGTCAAAAAGCAACTTCTACCTCTCTCTCTTTTTGGATTAAAAGCATCATCAGATTGGCTTACGAGACTGCCGGACGGCAGCCTCCCGAAAGAATCACGCTCATTCCACTAGGGCTTGTGGCTTCCACAATGGGCCTTCAAGAACGAGCTTCTGTTGATCAGATATGTAGGGCAGCGACTTGGTCTTCACTGCACACTTTTACCAAATTTTACAAGTTTGATACTTTTGCTTCTTCTGAGGCCTATTTTTGGGGAGAAAGGTTTTGCAAGCCGTGGTGCCTTCCATTTAGGTGACCTGATTTGCTCCTCCCTTCATCCGTGTCCTAAAGCTTTGGTATTGGTTCCCACAAGTAAGGATGACGCCGTGGACCGGACACACCTATGTTGGAGAAAACAGAATTTATGTTTACCTGATAAATTTACTTTCTCCAACGGGTGGTCCGGTCCACGGCCCGCCCTGGTTTTTTAATCAGGTCTGATAATTTATTTCTTTAACTACAGTCACCACGGTACCATATGGTTTCTCCTATGCTATTATTCCTCCTTAACGTCGGTCCGAATGACTGGGGGTAGGCGGAGCCTAGGAGGGATCATGTGACCATCTTTGCTGGGCTCTTTGCCATTTCCTGTTGGGGGAAGAGAATACCATTTCCTGTTGGGGAAGAGAAATACCCACAAGTAAGGATGACGCAGTGGGGACCGACACACCGTTGGGAGAAAGTAATTTATCAGGTAAACATAAATTCTGTTTTCCGTAAGACTTCTAGTAGTCTATTGTTTATCTTTTTCCGGTTCTAGGAAAGGCCAGAAAGCTTCCTGCCTTTCTTTGGCATCTTGGTTGAACTCTTTAATTGCCATCTTGCTTATGTTGAGTCGGGTTAAATGCCGCCTCAGAGAATTACAGCTCATTCTACTAGTCAGTATCTACTTCCTGGGCGTTTAGGAATGAAGCTTTCGGTGACCAGATCTGCAAAGCTGCAACTTGGTCCTCTTTGCATACTTTACTAAATTCTACCATTTTGATGTATTTTCTTCTTCTGAAGCAGTTTTTGGTAGAAAAGTACTTCAGGCAGCGGTTTCAGTTTGAATCTTCTGCTTATGTTTTCGTTAAACTTTATTTTGGTGTGGATTATTTTCAGCAGGAATTGGCTGTCTTTATTTTATCCCTCCCTCTCTAGTGACTTCTTGTGTGGAAAGATCCACTTCTTGGGGTAGTCATTATCCCATACGTCACTAGCTCATGGACTCTTGCTAATTACATGAAAGAAAAACATAATTTATGTAAGAACTTACCTGATAAATTCATTTCTTTCATATTAGCAAGAGTCCATGAGGCCCGCCCTTTTTTTGTGTGGTTATGATTTTGTATAATGCTACAATTATTCCAAATTCCTTATTTTATATGCTTTCGCACTTTTTTATCACCCCACTTCTTGGCTATTCGTTAAACTGAATTGTGGGTGTGGTGAGGGGTGTATTTATAGGCATTTTGAGGTTTGGGAAACTTTGCCCCTCCTGGTAGGAATGTATATCCCATACGTCACTAGCTCATGGACTCTTGCTAATATGAAAGAAATGAATTTATCAGGTAAGTTCTTACATAAATTATGTTTTTTCGCAATCACTAAATTTTATTTCTACTGGGGATAGAGTTTTGCTCTCATAAGCAGTGACTTTGCTTAAATTATCATGCTTTTGGTATAAAACAGCACTCATGCTTATATCTGTTTAACCTGTTTCTAAGTAGAAAGGTTTACCCCCTTCAGGATACGCTAAGCAAGGTGCTTGAGTGAGTTTTCTTTTCAGCTCTCTGATGGCTGTCTCTTGACTCTCACTCCAGTTCCATTTCACATCCTTCTTTAGAAGAAGTAGTAGTGGTTTAGCTAATTCTGCATAATTATCAATAAATTTGCAAGAATAATTTGTCATACCCAGGAATGATCTCAATGCCTTTACTTTTCCTAAGTTATTTGGGTTCTTAGAATTTATTATATCTTCCACCTTTTTCTTCTGAGGATTTAACCCTTCATAAGTAAATTTGTGTCCCAAGAATTTTACACGAGAGCGGCACCATTGAGCTTTTTGTAGGGATAATTTGACACCTTTTAAGTTGGCTGAGGATGTGTTTAAGCTCTGTGATGTGTTTTTCAAAGTCTGTGCTTTTGATTAAAACATCATCAACATAAGATAAGTTTCCCCTTTCTAGTGCATCAGGCATGGCCTTATGCATGAATACAGCAAATTCATGTCCTGAATTTATGTATCCAAACGGGAGTCTTTGGAATGTATACTGGACCTTTTGGATCAAGAATGCAAGCTTATACTGGTCCTCTTCATGTACCTTTATGGTCCAATATCCCTGTGCACAATCAATGGCAGTGAATATTTTAGATCCCTGCATCTGTGCTAGGCACTATCAAATGTATGACACAGGCCAGCCAGACATGTACACTCGTTTGTTTAACTGTCTTAAGTCAGCACACAAACGCCATCGCCCATTGGGCTTAAGAACACCTAGAATAGGATTGTTATAAGAGCTATGCACCTGTCTGATAATACCTCTTTCTTCCAAGTTCCTTATGATTTCTGCGAGAGAATCATATGAGGCTAAAGGAAGTCTGTATTTAACAAAGACAGGTGGTGCATTGGGAACTGTTTGGATTCTTGCAATGTGCAAGTCTGTAGTCCCACAGTCACAAGAATCCCTAGCAAAAATATCCTTGTACTCCATCAGGAGATCCCGTAGCTCTTGGCGTTCATCATCACTGGAACAGCCATTAGCTAAAGATATTTGCTCTTAGACTATTTGCTGAAATCCTGGAAAGATTTCAGTCTGTCCTATTTCATAGGCTTCTTCCAGCTTAGAGGTGAGATCCCCTTGATTATAAGTTACATTGCCCCCATGATTCTGGGTATTGGGGTATTCCTGCTGTTTGATCGGCTAATCAAATACTAGATAGACTTCTTCAATTTTACAGATGCCTTCCTCTGAGCTGAAAGGATAAATAGACTGAATTGTAAATAGTCGCTCTGGCGTAGATGCAAAGGATTGTTCTATTAATTGTTCTTCAGTTAAGTATCCTTCAGGTATTAGCCCAATTACATAATTCTGGAATCCAAAAGTGTAGTACCTTGATTCCAGCGCATATCCTATGGTTGTTCCCTTGGATAAGGTGATATCCTATGGGGTCATGTTATGCACGATAACATGTATTGGAAGAGTTCCAATATTTACTAGAGGAGTATGGGTCGTTGTTATACCCAGATTTTGCATTCTATGTTAGAGGCAAATTAGTGTTTTAGAAGTTTTTAATTTCTGACCTCTCTTTACCTGTAAGGATAACAGGAATTTATCAGCCCCAGCAGGGATTGCAACATCGTTAGACACCTGCATATTTACAGCATATGGCAATTGCTGGTTTGATTTTAGGGCGGCTTTTTCATCCTGAAATACTTCAGGGTCCCCCTTTAACCTGCTCTAGAGGCAAAGGTTAATCAAGTCTATTTGTATGGCATATCTATGTAAGAGATCATTACCAATGTATATTTGATTATAGGGAGTATTTAAAACTAAAACCGGTGCTTTGCTGATTTATTACCCATAGAGATAGATAATAAACATTTAGCTGTGACATACAGCTTTCAGACCTGTCATCCAGGCCATGGACACAGTGGTCTTGGGGAGAAAGGTATTTAATAACTTTAGGTTCAGCGATCTGCGCTAATAAGCCTTCACTTATATAGCTAGCTTCCTGTTTTAAGCTCAATTTGGCATACTTGGTTTTACCAAGGTCATGCACTTGCATATGGATAAATAGATCATCCTTAACTCTCTCAATTCCTGCGAGGTATTGAGTGTGACCCTCCCCCTTTGGGGATTTTATGACCCCCCTTGTGGAGAGTTATGGTTAATACATCACCGTCTAAGGAAATATTTGCTATCTTTCCAGGCGAAATTTTAAAAGTATTACCATCAGAACAGCTTAAGGGAGTCTGATCATCTATTTGTAGGATAGTGATTTCAGGTATAGAGTCAATCTCAACAGCATCTGACTTCTCTTCCACCACGTGACAGTTATGTCATGTGTGAGATATACCGGGCCGCTCATAATTAATAGGCCTTTTTACTTGTGACCAAATTACATTATTTATGCAATCAATTATGGTGCTTAACCGTTTCAGGAGATTACTACCAATAATTAAACGATCAGTTGGCAGATCCACTATGACAGGGTGTCTTATTACCCTGTTCCCCAGTTTCAATTTTAACCATGCAGTACTGTAGACTTTTAGAAAATCACCCCCAACACCTATTAGTGAACCATCAAAGTCTTTTAGTTTAGGCTGGTGGGGTGTCAGCTTATTTAGCTTTGTGTAGTACCTGTGTGATAAAATAGTTGCCTGAGATCCAGTATCAATTAATCCTATGATACGGTTGGAGACTGAATCCTGGAGCTCAGCTAATACATAATATCTCCCTGCAGCTTCTACCATTTCAGACATAAAATTGGCATGATTACACACCTGTGGGCTTCGCCACGAGTTACCTAAAACAGTCATGTTACCTGATGCAGAAAAACTCTCATTCTTACTGGTCCCCTCCTCTATAATAGGGCTGGCCGAGTTCCTGTGTACTGCATCTGTGGAAATAAGATTAAAGGAACAGTCAACACCAGAATTTTTGTTGTTTTAAAAGCTAGATAATCCCTTAATAACCCATTCCCCAGTTTTGCATAACCCACACAATTATAATAATACACGTTTTACCACTGTGATTGCCTTGAATCTAAGCCTCTGCAGACTGCCCCCTTATTTCAGTTCTTTTGATAGACTTGCATTTTAGCCAATCAGTGTTCACTCCTCAATAAATTCACATGCATGAGCTCAATGTTATCTATATAAAACACATGAACTAATGCCCTCTAGTGGTGAAAACTGTCAAATTAGAGGCGGCCTTCAAGGTTTAAGAAATTAGCATATTAACCTCCTAGGTTTAGCTTTCAACTAAGAATACCAAGAGAACAAAGCAAAATTGGTGATAAAAGTAAAATGGAAAGTTGTTTAAAATTACATGTCCTATCTGAATCATGAAAGTTTTTTTTGGACTTGACTTAAGAGAATACTGCAAAGGAACAGATTTGTTAGAGCTTCCATGCTGAGGTTGCTCGTCATCACAGCTAAATCGCCCTTTTCCGGTCTGTAGGAAGAGAACATGATTAGTACCATTATTGACATTTATCATTTTATTTGGTATATCTCTCCCCTCTCTTTCAGGTAATACTGCAGTATTTACTGCTGGCCACTGGCTGTACCCCTAAAAAAAGGATTATTAGGGTGCTGAGCCGTAAAAGTTTGGCTCATATTAGTAAATAGCGCACATAATTGACTTACTTGCGTACTGAGTTAGCCCACTTGAATGGACAAGCTATCTTTACCCATGGACTGATTTTTTTATGTCCCAGGATGCTGATTCCTAGATCCTTGGGATCCCTCAGAATCATAACTATTGTTCTTATTTTGACGTGGTTGTCTTTGGGGTTTAACTTGTTCAGCATTAATGTCTTGGGGAGCACTATTTACTTTGGGTGTCTGGTTACCCTGAGAGTATTTTTGCCACTTTTGTAATTTTTTTTACGGGGATATAGATAACCTTGTGGTTTGTCATCTCTTTGGGGATAACTATTTATTTGTTTGGGTATGCCCCCCATTTTGGGTATATTCTCTCTGCACCTCGGCCCGTGATGGGGAGGGGTAGAGTTAAAACTTTGTGGGGAAGGCCTGTTTTCTCTGGCCACTTCTGCATAAGTTTTCTTGTTAGACTCAAAATTGAGGGATGCTAGGTGACACCCTATTTTCTGCCACAATTTTGGGGCTGGACCGTGGTTCCTTTTTAACCCCCTGTTCACCGGACTGCTGAATAGAGTATAACTTTGTACTCTCTTTGATCAGCCAGTCCATTGAGTAGTGCTCATCAAAATCTCTAGCTAAATTAATTTTGATGTGCGCGGGCAATGCTTTGAAAAATAAATTTACAAATTCTGAGCTTTCAAATATGGGGTAGTCTTCGGCCATACTGTACACACTTTTCAGTACAGAACAGAATTCTATAGGGCTTTGATTTGTGTCACACTTTAAACCGTATACAGCTATTTTCGCTGCGGTTTTGATGCAATATTTCCCAAATTCTTTTTTACATTGAATTTGCGTTTTACTCCAGGAATGAATATTCATATCCTTTAGTGAAGCAACGAATTTGTGATGTTTACCCTCAAATACCCAGGGCAGAAATACAATTTTTGACTGCTCACAAGTAACATTAATTATGGATAAAGCATTTTCATAGTTCTCTAAGTGGTGAATTATAGAAGCGGTTCCATTTTTGGAAAACTTAGGTACTGCCTCTTTTAAGAAAGTAATTATTTTAGGGGTGTCATATACCTTATTAGATGCATCTTGGGCTTTCCTAGGGACCTTATTTTTGGGGCTGGAGTGCCCCCTATCTGCCTTATATTTACTATGGGGAGACGCCTATGTACATTAGTACTACATGGGCTATTTGGGTAGCTGGCTCCGCCCTCTGACTCACTACTAGAGCTTCTATCCCCCTACTCTGAGGTATAGCAGTTCCCTGAATTTATAACATGGGGTGACTGCCTATTTGGGAAGTGTATTTCTGACCCATTAGGGGTCCTTTGTTTAAATTCTTTCCCAAAGTTTCGCAGTTCATTTCTCATCAATTCTTTAAGAGATTTAAAACTATCTGCATTATCCCCATTGCTAATAGAGGGGTTTTCATTATGATGATACGGTCTTTTTAAATCACTTAACTTTTTGGCTTTGGTTGTATTTTTGTAAGGTAGCCATGTTTTTGGCAAACTCATCAATTTTATCCTGGACTCGTTCTGCCTCTTCCTCATCTAACCTTAAGGAATCATTTTCACCCCTCAGTTGCTCCAATTGTGAATTTTGTACGTCAATTTTATTGTACATTTCATCGTTCACATAGAGTAGCAGACCCCAAGTTTTGAAAATTATTTTGTCACGTTTCCTCTGCTTTTGAGGTTGGCCCAATTTTAACAGCCCTTGAAATATTTTGCTTTCTCCACACCATATATTATTTGCAATATTTTTGGCCTTAGTCTTCAGCATCTTAATGTAAGCGCCTAATTCTCCCTTAATACTTCTATGTTTAAGGTGAGTAATGGCTTCTGTTTTAAGCGTTTCTGCCTGACTAACTGGGGATTTTGGGGAACACATGTTCTATGTATATATTCAATTGATTCACTTCTAGTAACAGACATTATTATATTGGCTTAGTATTTAGTTAAATTAAAACGCTAATACAATTTTGACCAACAAGAGAGAATTTTTTTTTTCTAGATTCATTTTTCAACTTTTTTTTTTCTTCAATAATAATTTCTATTTACTACAAATATATTATATCAGTGTGATAAATTTAATAATATCTACGTTGAAATAAATTCTTATTTATCTACAATTAAAGCAAGTTCTAAAATATATCTAGTTGCAAATATACAATGCTTAGCACTAAATATGACTAGTTAAACTACACAGGACTATGAACATAAGCTTAAAATACAAATTGTGCCATTTTAAAATTACTAACTGCAATCTAGTTATAATTACCAAATACCTTTTTTTATAATATTATATATGTATTTATCAATCGCGTATACTTTACCCAAATAACCAAATGTTTGTTTCCTCCGATAAGTCCAATTTCACCTCATAAATTAAGAGGTAATTTTTGCAAGATGGATGAAAGTTAGGCCCAGATTTGCTTTATAGAGACTGGATTCCAAGGCAACAGTTTGTCAGTCAAAATTCAGCAGCAAAGACCTCCTTTTTTTTTTTTTTTTCTTGCATGAGGCTATATCACGTGATGTAACCCCACACCTTTTTATTCTAATCATTGGTGAAATTGGGATGATAGGCCCTTTGGTTGCTTGTCTCTGATTGCTTATTTGGGAGACGCCTCCCTGAGTAGCCATTTATCTTTTGGCTGCGATACCATCTCTGATCTATAGGTGGCAGCAGACACCCAGAAATGTAGTTTTACCATCAAATATTGCTGCAGTTGAACTATCTAAAAAAATGTTTATCAAATACACTATTTCTTTATATTAATTAACCTGTCTGGTCATATATCTGTCCCATCTAAAATAATCCAGTATGCATTCATAGACACCAGACATGAGTGTATTTCTAGTATCATATTAGTATTATTTTAAAATGCATTTAAAGTTGCATTTGATTAATTTCCCAGATTAATACAAACACAGCATATTTTATATTCAGTGCACCTCTTGCTGAGTGCACAAAAACATATGACACAATGTATGGGGCAACCACACATGTACTTTTCAGATGCCTGAAAAAAAATAAAAGAATAGGTTATTCATTTTGAAATAGATTTGACATTTTAAATTGACTGTATAGCTATTTATTAAATTCAGCAAATATGTATCCAACATGCTACTGATATCCACTGCTTCTTAGGTCCACAAATACACATTTTTATACAATATTGAAAATTATACAAGTTGTAATTTAAACATAGTTGTACTTTTAAAAATGAATTTTCAAGTAAAAATTCAACATGTGTTTCTGCTAGTCAGTATAGACGTTTATCTGAGGTTTAGGGGCAATTAACAGGTCTGTGCTAATTACTATATTCATGGGCCTTAGTGAGGTTCAAAGAGGTCCCCACAGACATTTAGGCTCCTTCCCTGTCCTCACCAATTGAGCCAAATGTTTTTCCCTTTTGCTCCTGCATAGATGTCTTGAGCAGCAATGGGGGGTCAGTGGCAATCTGATAGGAATTTTAACTTCACACCTTAGGCAGGAAACCTTTGAAAGCAATTCCTTTGTTCTTGAAATCTGTGCTTCAGAACGAGAGGGGGATTGTTTTACAAACCGTTTCACAAATAAACTAGTTCTTGGTCTTATCATATATCTATGTGTAGATAAAATATACATATACATATATATATATATATATATATATATATATATATATATATATATATATATATATATATATATATATATATATATATATATATATATATATATATACAGGGAGTGCAGAATTATTAGGCAAGTTGTATTTTTGAGGATTAATTTTATTATTGAACAACAACCATGTTCTCAATGAACCCAAAAAACTCATTAATATCAAAGCTGAATAGTTTTGGAAGTAGTTTTTAGTTATAGCTATTTTAGGGGGATATCTGTGTGTGCAGGTGACAATTACTGTGCATAATTATTAGGCAACTTAACAAAAAACAAATATATACCCATTTCAATTATTTATTTTTACCAGTGAAACCAATATAACATCTCAACATTCACATATACATTTCTGACATTCAAAAACAAAACAAAAACAAATCAGTGACCAATATAGCCACCTTTCTTTGCAAGGACACTCAAAAGCCTGCCATCCATGGATTCTGTCAGTGTTTTGATCTGTTCACCATCAACCTTGCGTGCAGCAGCAACCACAGCCTCCCAGACACTGTTCAGAGAGGTGTACTGTTTTCCCTCCTTGTAAATCTCACATTTGATGATGGACCACAGGTTCTCAATGGGGTTCAGATCAGGTGAACAAGGAGGCCATGTCATTAGATTTTCTTCTTTTATACCCTTTCTTGCCAGCCACGCTGTGGAGTACTTGGACGCGTGTGATGGAGCATTGTCCTGCATGAAAATCATGTTTTTCTTGAAGGATGCAGACTTCTTCCTGTACCACTGCTTGAAGAAGGTGTCTTCCAGAAACTGGCAGTAGGACTGGGAGTTGAGCTTGACTCCATCCTCAACCCGAAAAGGCCCCACAAGCTCATCTTTGATGATACCAGCCCAAACCAGTACTCCACCTCCACCTTGCTGGCGTCTGAGTCGGACTGGAGCTCTCTGCCCTTTACCAATCCAGCCACGGGCCCATCCATCTGGCCCATCAAGACTCACTCTCATTTCATCAGTCCATAAAACCTTAGAAAAATCAGTCTTGAGATATTTCTTGGCCCAGTCTTGACGTTTCAGCTTGTGTGTCTTGTTCAGTGGTGGTCGTCTTTCAGCCTTTCTTACCTTGGCCATGTCTCTGAGTATTGCACACCTTGTGCTTTTGGGCACTCCAGTGATGTTGCAGCTCTGAAATATGGCCAAACTGGTGGCAAGTGGCATCTTGGCAGCTGCACGCTTGACTTTTCTCAGTTCATGGGCAGTTATTTTGCGCCTTGGTTTTTCCACACGCTTCTTACGACCCTGTTGACTATTTTGAATGAAACGCTTGATTGTTCGATGATCATGCTTCAGAAGCTTTGCAATTTTAAGAGTGCTGCATCCCTCTGCAAGATATCTCACTATTTTTGACTTTTCTGAGCCTGTCAAGTCCTTCTTTTGACCCATTTCTCCAACATAGGTGTGTCCGGTCCACGGCGTCATCCTTACTTGTGGGAATATTCTCTTCCCCAACAGGAAATGGCAAAGAGCCCAGCAAAGCTGGTCATATGATCCCTCCTAGGCTCCGCCTACCCCAGTCATTCTCTTTGCCGTTGCACAGGCAACATCTCCACGGAGATGGCTAAGAGTTTTTTGGTGTTTAAATGTAGTTTTTATTCTTCAATCAAGTGTTTGTTATTTTAAAATAGTGCTGGTATGTACTATTTACTCTGAAACAGAAAAGAGAAGAAGATTTCTGTTTGTGAGAGGAAGATGATTTTAGCAAACGTTACTAAAATCGATTGCTGTTTCCACACAGGACTGTTGAGATGAAGTAACTTCAGTTGGGGGAAGCAGTTGGCAGACTTTTCTGCCTGAGGTATGATGGCCACATTTCTAACACGACTTGGTAATGCTGGAAGGCTGTCATTTTCCCTATGGGGACCGGTAAGCCATTTTCTTAGATTAAGTAAAAGAATAAAGGGCTTTATAAGGGCTTAAAAAACTGGTAGACATTTTTCTGGGCTAAAACGATTACTTTGCTAAGCATATTTGGCAGATTATAACTCTTTATAGTTATTATAATCTTGGGGATTGTTGTTAAAAAACGGCAGGCACTGTATTGGACACCTTTTTCAGATGGGGGCCTTCTCTAGTCATAGGCAGAGCCTCATTTTCGCGCCACTAATGCGCAGTTGTTTTTGGAAAGCAAGGCATGCAGATGCATGTGTGAGGAGCTAAGAACCACTGAAAAAGCTTATAGAAGGCGTCATTTGGTATCGTATTCCCCTCTGGGCTTGGTTGGGTCTCAGCAAAGCAGATTCCTGGGACTGTATAGGGGTTAAATGTAGAAACGGCTCCGGTTCCGTTATTTTAAGGGTTAAAGCTTTCAAATTTGGTGTGCAATACTTTTAAGGCTTTAAGACACTGTGGTGAAATTTTGGTGAATTTTGAACAATTGCTTCATACTTTTTCGCATATTCAGTAATAAAGTGTGTTCTGTTTAAAATTTAAAGTGACAGTAACGGTTTTATTTTAAAACGTTTTTTGTGCTTTGTTGACAAGTTTAAGCCTGTTTAACATGTCTGAACCATCAGATAAACGATGTTCTATATGTATGAAAGCCAATGTGTCTCCCCATTTAAATATATGTGATAATTGTGACATGGTGTCCAAACAAAGTAGGGACAATGATGCCACTGATAATAATAGTGCCCAAGATGATTCTTCAGATGAGGGGAGTAAGCATGGTACTGCATCACCCCCTTCTGTGTCTACACCAGTTTTGCCCACACAAGAGGCCCCTAGTACATCTAGTGCGCCAATACTTATTACTATGCAACAATTAACGGCTGTTATGGATAATTCTATTGCAAATATTTTATCTAAAATGCCTACTTATCAAAGAAAGATTGCTCTGTTTTAAACACTGAAGAGCAAGAGGACGCTGATGATAACGCTTCTGACATACCCTCACACCAATCTGAAGGGGCCAGGAGGGAGGTTTTGTCTGAGGGAGAAATTTCAGATTCAGGGAAAATTTCTCAACAAGCTGAACCTGATGTTGTAACATTTAAATTTAAATTAGAACATCTCCGCGCACTGCTTAAGGAGGTATTATCTACTCTGGATGAGTGTGACAATTTGGTCATTCCAGAGAAATTATGTAAGATGGATAAGTTCCTAGAGGTTCCGGTGCCCCCCGATGTTTTTCCTATACCCAAGCGGGTGGCGGATATAGTAAATAAGGAATGGGAAAGGCCCGGCATACCTTTTGTGCCTCCCCCTATATTTAAGAAATTATTTCCTATAGTCGACCCCAGAAAGGACTTATGGCAGACAGTCCCTAAGGTCGAGGGGGCGGTCTCTACTCTAAACAAACGCACTACTATTCCCATAGAAGATAGTTGTGCTTTTAAAGATCCTATGGATAAAAAATTAGAGGGTTTGCTTAAAAAAATGTTTGTTCAGCAAGGTTACCTTCTTCAACCAATTTCATGCATTGTTCCTGTCACTACGGCAGCGTGTTTCTGGTTCGAAGAACTATAAAAGTCGCTCGATAAAGAATCTTCGTATGAGGAGATTATGGGCAGAGTTCATGCGCTTAAATTGGCTAACTCTTTTATTCTAGATGCCGCTTTGCAATTAGCGAGATTAGCGGCGAAAAATTCAGGGTTTGCTATCGTGGCGCGCAGAGCGCTCTGGCTGAAGTCTTGGTCAGCGGATGTGTCTTCCAAGACAAAATTACTTAACATCCCTTTCAAGGGCAAAACACTGTTTGGGCCCGATTTGAAAGAGATTATTTCAGACATCACCGGAGGAAAGGGCCAAGCCCTTCCTCAGGATAGGTCTTTTAAGGCTAGAAATAAGCCTAATTTTCCTCCCTTTCGCAGAAACGGACCAGCCTCTACTTCTACATCCTCTAAGCAAGAGGGTAATACTTCTCAACCCAAACCAGCCTGGAGACCGATGCAAGGCTGGAACAAGGGTAAGCAGGCCAAGAAGCCTGCCACTGCTACCAAAACAGCATGAAGGGATGGCCCCCGATCCGGGACCGGATCTGGTGGGGGGCAGACTTTCTCTCTTTGCTCAGGCCTGGGCAAGAGATGTTCAGGATCCTTGGGCACTAGAAATAGTTTCTCAAGGTTATCTCCTGGAATTCAAGGAACTACCCCCAAGGGGAAGGTTCCACAGGTCTCAATTATCTTCAAACCAAATAAAAAGACAGGCATTCTTACATTGTGTAGAAGACCTGTTAAGGATGGGAGTAATTCATCCAGTTCCAATAAGAGAACAAGGGATGGGGTTTTACTCCAACCTGTTCATAGTTCCCAAAAAAGAGGGAACGTTCAGACCAATTCTAGATCTCAAGATCCTAAACAAATTTCTCAGGGTCCCATCGTTCAAAATGGAAACCATTCGAACGATCCTTCCTACCATCCAGGAAGGTCAATTCATGACCACGGTGGATTTAAAGGATGCGTACCTCCATATTCCCATCCACAAGGAACATCATCAGTTCCTAAGGTTCGCTTTTCTGGACAAGCATTACCAGTTTGTGGCACTTCCATTCGGGTTAGCCACTGCTCCAAGAATTTTCACAAAGGTACTAGGGTCCCTTCTAGCGGTTCTAAGACCAAGGGGCATTGCAGTAGTACCGTACTTGGACGACATCCTGATTCAAGCGTCGTCTCTGTCAAAGGCAAAGGCTCATACGGACATCGTCCTAGCCTTTCTCAGTTCTCACGGATGGAAAGTAAACATAGAAAAAAGTTCTCTTTCCCCGTCAACAAGAGTTCCCTTCTTGGGAACAATAATAGACTCCTTAGAAATGAGAATTTTTCTGACAGAGGTCAGAAAATCAAAACTTCTAAGCTCTTGTCAAGTTCTTCATTCTGTTCTTCGTCCTTCCATAGCGCAGTGCATGGAAGTAATAGGATTGATGGTTGCAGCAATGGACATAGTTCCTTTTGCACGAATTCATCTAAGACCATTACAACTGTGCATGCTCAGACAGTGGAATGGGGATTATACAGACTTGTCTCCGACGATTCAAGTAGATCAAAGGACCAGAGATTCACTCCGTTGGTGGCTAATCCTGGACAATCTGTCACAGGGAATGAGCTTCCGCAGACCAGAGTGGGTCATTGTCACGACCGACGCCAGTCTGGTGGGCTGGGGCGCGGTCTGGGAACCCCTGAAAGCTCAGGGTCTATGGTCCCGGGAAGAATCTCTTCTCCCGATAAACATTCTGGAACTGAGAGCGATATTCAATGCTCTCAAAGCTTGGCCTCATCTAGCAAAGGCCAAATTCATAAGGTTTCAATCAGACAACATGACGACAGTTGCTTATATCAACCATCAGGGGGGAACAAGGAGTTCCCTGGCGATGGAGGAAGAGACCAAGATAATTCAATGGGCGGAGGATCCCTCCTGCCACTTGTCTGCAATCCACATCCCAGGAGTGGAAAATTGGGAAGCGGATTTTCTGAGTCGTCAGACATTCCATCCGGGGGAGTGGGAACTCCACCCGGAAATCTTTGCCCAAATAACTCAATTATGGGGCATTCCAGACATGGATCTGATGGCGTCTCGCCAGAACTTCAAGGTTCCTTGTTACGGGTCCAGATCCAGGGATCCCAAGGCGACTCTAGTAGATGCACTAGTAGCACCTTGGACCTTCAACCTAGCTTATGTTTTCCCACCGTTTCCTCTCATCCCCAGGCTGGTAGCCAGGATCAACCAGGAGAGGGCTTCGGTGATCTTAATAGCTCCTGCGTGGCCACGCAGGACTTGGTATGCAGACCTGGTGAATATGTCATCGGCTCCACCATGGAAGCTACCTTTGAGACAGGACCTTCTTGTTCAAGGTCCATTCGAACATCCGAATCTGGTTTCTCTCCAACTGACTGCTTGGAGATTGAACGCTTGATTTTATCAAAGCGTGGGTTTTCAGATTCTGTCATAGATACTCTTATTCAGGCTAGAAAGCCTGTAACTAGAAAGATTTACCATAAGATATGGAAAAAATATATCTATTGGTGTGAATCTAAAGGATTCCCATGGAACAAGATAAAACTTCCTAGGATTTTATCCTTTCTACAAGAGGGTTTGGAGAAGGGATTATCTGCAAGTTCTCTGAAGGGACAGATTTCTGCGTTATCTGTTTTACTTCACAAAAGGCTGGCAGCTGTGCCAGACGTTCAGGCGTTTGTTCAGGCTCTGGTTAGAATCAAGCCTGTTTACAGACCTTTGACTCCTCCCTGGAGTCTCAATCTAGTTCTTTCAGTTCTTCAAGGGGTTCCGTTTGAACCCTTACATTCCGTAGATATTAAGTTATTATCTTGGAAAGTTTTGTTTTTGGTTGCAATTTCTTCTGCTAGAAGAGTTTCAGAGTTATCTGCTCTGCAGTGTTCTCCACCCTACCTGGTGTTCCATGCAGATAAGGTGGTTTTGCGTACTAAGCCTGGTTTTCTTCCGAAAGTTGTTTCCAACAAGAATATTAACCAGGAGATAGTTGTACCTTCTTTGTGCCCGAATCCAGTTTCAAAGAAGGAACGTTTGTTACACAATTTGGACGTAGTCCGTGCTCTAAAATTCTATTTAGAGGCCACTAAAGATTTCAGACAAACTTCTTCTTTGTTTGTTGTTTATTCTGGTAAAAGGAGAGGTCAAAAAGCAACTTCTACCTCTCTTTCTTTTTGGCTTAAAAGCATTATCCGTTTGGCTTATGAGACTGCCGGACGGCAGCCTCCTGAAAGAATCACAGCTCACTCCACTAGGGCTGTGGCTTCCACATGGGCCTTCAAGAACGAAGCTTCTGTTGACCAGATATGTAAGGCAGCGACTTGGTCTTCACTGCACACTTTTGCCAAATTTTACAAATTTGATACTTTTGCTTCTTCAGAGGCTATTTTTGGGAGAAAGGTTTTGCAAGCCGTGGTGCCTTCCATTTAGGTGACCTGATTTGCTCCCTCCCTTCATCCGTGTCCTAAAGCTTTGGTATTGGTTCCCACAAGTAAGGATGACGCCGTGGACCGGACACACCTATGTTGGAGAAAACAGAATTTATGCTTACCTGATAAATTACTTTCTCCAACGGTGTGTCCGGTCCACGGCCCGCCCTGGTTTTTTTAATCAGGTCTGATGAATTATTTTCTCTAACTACAGTCACCACGGTATCATATGGTTTCTCCTATGCATATTTCCTCCTGTACGTCGGTCGAATGACTGGGGTAGGCGGAGCCTAGGAGGGATCATATGACCAGGTTTGCCATTTCCTGTTGGGGAAGAGAATATTCCCACAAGTAAGGATGACGCCGTGGACCGGACACACCGTTGGAGAAAGTAATTTATCAGGTAAGCATAAATTCTGTTTTTGCCAAAGGAAAGGAAGTTGCCTAATAATTATGCACACCTGATATAGGGTGTTGATGTCATTAGACCACACCCCTTCTCATTGCAGAGATGCACATCACCTAATATGCTTAATTGGTAGTAGGCTTTCGAGCCTATACAGCTTGGAGTAAGACAACATGCATAAAGAGGATGATACTCATTTGCCTAATAATTCTGCACTCCCTATATATATATATAATTTAATAACACTCAGAGATATCCTGACAGAAAGAAGGGATCTAATTGTTGCATGCAGGTGATCAATATAGTAATGTTAATTGCCTAAATCGCTCATAAAGGAGGGCATTTTCAAATTGCTTATATCCCCTACCACATTTTTGGAAAGAGGAGTGCCCTTTTTTGCAATGAGTGGCCATTGATAATTGTTATAATCAGTGTTATGTTTATTGATTTCAATTAAAATGGTAATCGCCTAATACATTGAGGTTAGAGATATCAAATGACCAATATCCCCTAAAGACATGTCAATGCCTTTATTTTATCAGGTGGTGAGAGTCCACAAGTGATCATGTGTGGGAATGTTCCCCTCCTGACCACTAGGAGGAGGCAAAAGACACCCCAACACACCAGAACTTTAAATCCCTTCCACTTTCCATGATCCTCAGTCATTTTCTTTAGCACTTACATGTAGTGCTTACCAATTACTTCTGTTTATCTCTGATACTTAAGTTGAGTAATTATTTTCACTTTTTTATTAGTGAGGTTTTAGCTTGCTCATGAGAGACTTTCCTTAGGAACACACCACTCTGTTACCCATTAATGATAGGGTTGTATCTGAATTTGAAAACTCTAATTCTGAGTATAGTATCTCTGAGTCTCAGGACCCTTCTGTGGCAAAGGATGTGTGTCTTAATGTCAGGCTTAAGCATATATCGATGCCTTATCACAGTTTTAATTGCTATAGAAGTAGATGATTGTCCTGCTACGTTCAAGCAAACTGTTAAGAGAACTGAGGATTTTTTTTTTAAGGCAGCTCAATCTTTAATAGGTTTTCTCTTGTTAAGTGTATCCAGTCCACGGATCATCCATTACTTATGGGATATTCTCCTTCCCAACAGGAAGTTGCAAGAGGATCACCCACAGCAGAGCTGCTATATAGCTCCTCCCCCTAACTGTCATACCCAGTCATTCTCTTGCAAGCCTCAACCAAGATGGAGGTCGTAAGAGGAGTGTGGTGTTTTATACTTAGTTTATTCTTCAATCAAAAGTTTGTTATTTTTAAATGGTGCCGGAGTGTACTAATTATCTCAGGCAGTATTTAGAAGAAGAATCTGCCTGCGTTTTCTATGATCTTAGCAGAAGTAACTAAGATCCATGGCTGTTCTCACATATTCTGAGGAGTGAGGTAACTTCAGAGAGGGAATGGCGTGCAGGTTTTCCTGCAATAAGGTATGTGCAGTTAATATTTTTCTAGGGATGGAATTTGCTAGAAAATGCTGCTGATACCGAACTAATGTAAGTAAAGCCTTAAATGCAGTGATAGCTACTGGCATCAGGCTTATTAATAGAGATGCATACTCTTATAAAAATGTAATATAAAATGTTTGCTGGCATGTTTAATCGTTTTTATATGTATTTGGTGATAAAACTTATTGGGGCCTAGTTTTTTTCACATGGCTGGCTTGAATTTTGCCTATTAACAGTTTCCTTAGGCTTTCCACTGTTTTAATATGAGTGGGAGGGGCCTTTTTTAGTGCTTTTCTGTGCAGCTGAAAATACTGACAGAGACATTCAGTTTCCCTCTGCATGATCCAGGACATCTCTGGAGGGCTCAAAAGGCTTCAAAGTCGTTTTTGAGGGAGGTAAAAAGCCACAGTAAAGCTGTGGCAGTTGTTGTGACTGTTTGAAAAAAAAAAAAAAAAAAACGTTTTTGTCTTTTATTATTCCATTTTGGGTATTAAGGGGTTAATCATCCATTTGCAAGTGGATGCAATGCTCTGCTAACTTGTTACATACACTGTAAAAATTTCGTTAGTGTAACTGCCTTTTTTCACTGTTATTTCAAATTTTGACAAAATTTGTGTTTCTTAAAGGTGCAGTAACGTTTTTTATATTGCTTGTAAACTTGTTTAAAGTGTTTTCCAAGCTTGCTAGTCTCATTGCTAGTCTGTTTAAACATGTCTGACACAGAGGAAACTACTTGTTCATTATGTTTGAAAGCCATGGTGAAGCCCCATAGGAGAATGTGTACTAAATCTATTGATTTCACCTTAAACAGTAAAGATCAGTCTTTAACTATAGAAGAAATATCACCAGAAGATTCTGAGGAGGGGGAAGTTATGCCGACTAACTCTCCCCATGTGTCAGACCCTTCGCCTCCCGCTCAGGGGATGCACGCTAATATGGCGCCAATTACATCAGGGACGCCCATAGCGATTACCTTGCAGGACATGGCTGCAATCATGAATAATACCCTGTCAGAGGTATTATCCAGGTTGCCTGAATTAAGAGGCAAGCGCGATTGCTCTGGGGTTAGGAGAAATACAGAGCGCGCAGATGCTGTAAGGGCCATGTCTGATACTGCGTCACAATATGCAGAACATGAGGACGGAGAGCTTCAGTCTGTGGGTGACATCTCTGATTCGGGGAAACCTGATTCAGAGATTTCTAATTTTAAATTTAAGTTTGAGAACCTCCGTGTGTTGCTTGGGGAGGTATTATTTGCTCTGAATGACTGTCACACAGTTGCAGTACCAGAGAAATTGTGTAGGCTGGATAAATACTATGAGGTACCGGTGTGTACTGATGTTTTTCCTATACCTAAAAGGCTTACAGAAATTATTAGCAAGGAGTGGGATAGACCGGGTGTGCCTTTTTCCCCACCTCCTATATTTAGAAAAATGTTTCCAATAGACGCCACTACACGGGACTTATGGCAGACGGTCCCTAAGGTGGAGGGAGCAGTTTCTACTTTAGCAAAGCGTACTACTATCCCGGTTGAGGACAGTTGTGCTTTTTCAGATCCAATGGATAAAAAATTGGAGGGTTACCTTAAGAAAATGTTTATTCAACAAGGTTTTATTTTACAGCCCCTTGCATGCATTGCGCCTGTCACGGCCGCGGCGGCATTCTGGTTTGAGGCCCTGGAAGAGGACATCCATACAGCTCCATTGACTGAAATTATTGACAAGCTTAGAACACTTAAGCTAGCTAACTCATTTGTTTCTGATGCCATTGTTCATTTGACTAAACTAACGGCTAAGAATTCCGGATTCGCCATCCAAGCGCGTAGGGCGCTATGGCTTAAATCCTGGTCAGCTGACGTGACTTCGAAGTCTAAATTACTCAACATTCCTTTCAAGGGGCAGACCTTATTCCGGCCTGGTTTGAAGGAAATTATTGCTGACATTACTGGAGGTAAGGGTCACACCCTTCCTCAGGACAGGGCCAAAGCAAAGGCCAAACAGTCTAATTTTCGTTCCTTTCGAAATTTCAAGGCAGGTGCAGCATCAACTTCCTCCGCTTCAAAACAAGAGGGAACTTTTGCTCAATCTAAGCAGGCCTGGAAACCTAACCAGTCCTGGAACAAAGGCAAGCAGGCCAGAAAGCCTGCTGCTGCCTCTAAGACAGCATGAAGGAACGGCCCCCTATCCTGTGATGGATCTAGTAGGGGGCAGACTTTCTCTCTTCGCCCAGGCGTGGGCAAGAGATGTTCGGGATCCCTGGGTGTTGGAGATCATATCTCAGGGATATCTTCTGGACTTCAAAGCTTCCCCTCCACAAGGGTGATTTCATCTTTCAAGGCTATCTGCAAATCAGATACAGAAAGAGGCATTCCTACGCTGTGTGCAAGACCACCTAGTTATGGGAGTGATCCATCCAGTTCCGCGGACGGAACAAGGACAGGGTTTTTATTCGAATCTGTTTGTGTTCCCAAAAAAGAGGGAACCTTCAGACCAATTTTGGATCTAAAGATCTTAAACAAATTCCTCAGAGTTCCATCTTTCAAAATTGAAACTATTCCGACCATCCTACCCATGATCCAAAAAGGTCAGTACATGACCACAGTGGACTTAAAGGATGCCTACCTTCACATACCGATTCACAAAGATCATCATCGGTTTCTAAGGTTTGCCTTTCTAGACAGGCATTACCAATTTGTAGCTCTTCCCTTCGGGTTGGCTACAGCCCCGAGAATCTTTACAAAGGTTCTGGGCTCACTTCTGGCGGTTCTAAGACCGCAAGGCATAGCGGTGGCTCCGTATCTAGACGACATCCTGATACAGGCGTCAAGCTTTCAAGTTGCCAAGTCTCATACAGAGATAGTTCTGGCATTTCTGAGGTCGCACGGGTGGAAAGTGAACGAGGAAAAGAGTTCTCTATCCCCACTCACAAGAGTCTCCTTCCTTCTTCTATGGAGGTAATCGGCTTAATGGTAGCGGCAATGGACATAGTGCCATTTGCGCACCTTCATCTCAGACCGCTGCAATTATGCATGCTGAGTCAGTGGAATGGGGATTACACAGATTTGTCCCCTCTGCTAAATCTGGATCAAGAGACCAGATATTCTCTTCTCTGGTGGTTGTCTTGGGTACACCTGTCCAAGGGTATGACCTTTCGCAGGCCAGATTGGACATTGGACAATTGTAACAACAGATGCCAGCCTTCTAGGTTGGGGTGCAGTCTGGAATTCCCTGAAGGCACAGGGATCGTGGACTCAGGAGGAGAAACTCCTTCCAATAAATATTCTGGAGTTAAGAGCGATATTTAATGCTCTTCTGGCTTGGCCTCAGTTAGCAACACTGAGGTTCATCAGATTTCAGTCGGACAACATCACGACTGTGGCTTACATCAACCATCAAGGGGGAACCAGGAGTTCCCTAGCGATGTTAGAAGTCTCAAAAATAATTCGCAGGGCAGAGTACCACTCTTGCCACTTGTCAGCAATCCATATCCCAGGCGTGGAGAACTGGGAGGCGGATTTTCTAAGTCGTCAGACTTTCCATCCGGGGGAGTGGGAACTCCATCCGGAGGGGTTTGCTCAGTTGATTCATCGTTGGGGCAAACCAGAGTTGGATCTCATGGCGTCTCGCCAGAACGCCAAGCTTCCTTGTTACAGATCCAGGTCCAGGGACCCAGAAGCGATGCTGATAGATGCTCTAGCAGCGCCTTGGTTCTTCAACCTGGCTTATGTGTTTCCACCGTTTCCTCTGCTCCCTCGACTAATTGCCAAAATCAAACAGGAGAGAGCATCAGTGATTCTGATAGCACCTGCGTGGCCACGCAGGACTTGGTATGCAGACCTAGTGGACATGTCATCCTTTCCACCATGGACTCTGCCTTATAAGACAGGACCTTCTGATACAAGGTCCTTTCAATCATCCAAATCTAATTTCTCTGAGACTGACTGCATGGAGATTGAACGCTTGATTCTATCAAAGCGTGGCTTCTCCGAGTCAGTCATTGATACTTTAATACAGGCACGAAAGCCTGTTACCAGGAAAATCTACCACAAGATATGGAGTAAATATCTTTATTGGTGTGAATCCAAGAATTACTCATGGAGTAAGGTTAGGATTCCTAGAATATTGTCTTTTCTCCAAGAGGGCTTGGACAAAGGATTATCAGCTAGTTCCTTAAAGGGACAGATTTCTGCTCTGTCTATTCTTTTGCACAAGGGTCTGGCAGAGGTTCCAGACGTCCAGGCATTTTGCCAGGCTTTGGTTAGAATTAAGCCTGTGTTTAAACCTGTTGCTCCCCCGTGGAGCTTAAACTTGGTTCTTAAAGTTCTTCAAGGAGTTCATTTTTCACCCCTTCATTCCATTGATATTAAACTTTTATCTTGGAAAGTTCTGTTTTTGATGGCTATTTCCTCGGCTCGGAGAGTCTCTGAGCTATCTGCCTTACAATGTGATTCTCCTTATCTGATTTTTCATGCAGATAAGGTAGTCCTGCGTACCAAACCTGGGTTTTTACCTAAGGTGGTTTCTAACAAGAATATCAATCAAGAGATTGTTGTTCCATCATTGTGTCCTAATCCTTCTTCAAAGAAGGAACGTCTTTTACATAATCTGGACGTAGTCCGTGCCTTGAAGTTTTACTTACAAGCTACTAAAGATTTTCGTCAAACATCTACCCGGTTTGTCGTTTACTCTGGACAGAGGAGAGGTCAAAAAGCTTCGGCAACCTCTCTTTCCTTTTGGCTTCGGAGCATAATACGCCTAGCCTATGAGACTGCTGGACAGCAGCCCTCTGAAAGGATTACAGCTCATTCCACTAGAGCTGTGGCTTCCACCTGGGCCTTTAAAAATTAGGCCTCTGTTGAACAGATTTGCAAGGCCGCGACTTGGTCTTCGCTTCACACTTTTTCCAAATTTTACAAATTTGATACTTTTGCTTCTTCGGAGGCTGTTTTTGGGAGAAAGGTTCTTCAGGCAGTGGTTCCTTCCGCTTAATCCTGCCTTGTCCCTCCCATCATCCGTGTACTTTAGCTTTGGTATTGGTATCCCATAAGTAATGGATGATCCGTGGACTGGATACACTTAACAAGAGAAAACATAATTTATGCTTACCTGATAAATTTATTTCTCTTGTAGTGTATCCAGTCCACGGCCCGCCCTGTCCTTTTAAGGCAGGTCTAAATTTTAATTAAACTCCAGTCACCACTGCACCCTATGGTTTCTCCATTCTCTGTTTGTTTTCGGTCGAATGACTGGATATGACAGTTAGGGGAGGAGCTATATAGCAGCTCTGCTGTGGGTGATCCTCTTGCAACTTCCTGTTGGGAAGGAGAATATTCCATAAGTAATGGATGATCCGTGGACTGGATACACTACAAGAGAAATAAATTTATCAGGTAAGCATAAATTATGTGTTTTTTTCATTCCTCAAAAGCTTGATATTTGAAAGTTTAAGTATACTTATATTTTTCCTTTCTTTTTGCTTGCAATCATGTCTGTCTGATCCTGTCCCAGAAGTTACTATAGGAACTAAGCTGCATGAACGAAGTTCTACCAAAGCTAAGTGTGTTTGTTATAAAAAAAAAAAAGCTGATCTTAATTATTCAGCTCAATTGTGTGGCTTTTGTTTTGAGAAATTATTACATGCTGACAATGTTTATTTGAGTACAAATGAATCTACTGTTCCTTCTCAGTATAATGCAGAAGGCATTCCTGCAGAAATGAAATTTTTTTTTGCGGCAGCCATTGAGAAGGCTATGACTGCTATACCGCCTTCAAATAAACGTAAATGAACATTACAAACTTTTCCTAAATCTAGTGAATTTTGTTGACAGTCAACATTCTGACATTTCTTTTAAAATAAGTAATGTTTTACTTTGGGGATTGAGGAATCTAAAACTCCTGATAAATATTGTATTCTGTATTTAAAACTACTGTTATTACTCCTGAAGGATTTCCTATTCCAGGCACTATTTTTCTAATGTGATTACTAAAGAATGGTCTAAACCTGGTATCTCTTTTAACCCTTCTTCTAGGTTTAAAAAGTTGTATCTTTTACTTATTACTAATTTGGAATTTTGGAAAACAGTTGGGGCCTTTTCAACTTTTTCCAAATGTACTACCATAGCTATGGAAGACAGCACCTCTTTTAAAGATCCTTTAGATAGGAAGCTTGAATCTTATCTTAGAAGAGCATATTTACATACTGGCTATATTCTTAGACCAATTATATATATGGCTGATGTTGCTGCTGCCTCTACTTTTTAGTTGGACAGTTTAGCTCAGCAGTTATCTTCAGACCCTACATTATCTTAACATTATCCTTTTACTTCAACATGCAAATCATTTTATTTGCACTGCAATTTTTGATGTTATGAAAAACAACATTAAATCTATGTCTTTAGCTATTCTTACTAGAAGAGCTTTATGACTTAAATCTTGGAATGCTGACATGGTATTTAAAACAAGATTGCTATATTTCTTTTCAAGGTTAAAACCTTTTTGGTTCTGAATTGGATTCTATTATCTCCACTATTACTGGGGAAAAGGAGTTTTCCTTCCCCAAGATATGAAATCTAAGGGGAAATTTAAAGCTACCAATCGTTTGCGTTCTTTTCGTCAGCATTTAAAACCGAAAACTGCTCCCTTCACTAAAGCCTCTGGCTCTAATTGGAGACCATCTCCTAATTAGAATAAATCCAAACAATACAAGAAACCTAATCTGTCCCCTTAACCAGCATGAAGGTGCAGCCACCAATCCAGTTCTTCTGGTGGTGGGCAGACTAAAACTGTTTCAAGAATCTTGGGCAGACTATCCAAAATCAGTGTATTCAGAATATTGTTTTTCAGAGGTATCCAACTGGATTCAGAGTAAGATGCAAAGATTCTTTCTAACCCATGTTCCAATACACCCTCTGAAAGCTCAGGCATTTCTGAAATGTGTTTCAGAATTAGAACTCTTGGGGGTAATTGTCCCAGTTCCTCTACAGGTAGAGTGGTTGGGTTTTTAATCAAATCTTTTCATTGTCCCAAAGAAGGAAAATTCTTTCTGACTAATTTTGTATCTAAAAACTTTAATTCGATTTGTAGGAGTCCCAACTTGCAAGATGGTGACTAAAAAGGACTATTCTGCCCTTCTGTTCAGCAAGTTCACTTTTTGCCAACAATAGACTCACAGGATGCTTACCTTCACATCCCAATCCACCCAGATCATTATAGATATCTGAGATTCTCTTTTCAAGACAAACATTACCAATTTATCACTCTTCCATTTGGCCTAGCAACTTCCATCTGTAATCAGAGAGCAGGGTATTGAAGTGTTTCCTTATTTGGACGATATCTTGGTACTAGCTCAATCCTTTTCTTTTAGCCGAATCTCACGCGAAACAACTATTGTTGTTCCTTCAAAGACACGGTTGAAGGATCAATTTACCAAAGAGTTTCTTGATTCCTCAGACAAAAGTCACCTTTTTAGGTTTCCAGATAGATTCAGTGTCCATGACTCTATCCCTAACAGAAAAGAGACAATTAAAATTGGTTTCAGCTTGTCTAAACCTTCAGTCCCTATCATTCCCTTCATTGACAATGTGTATGAAAGTTTTAGGTCTCATGATTGCAGCATCGATCGTGATCCCCTTTGGTGTAACATGCAAAGTTGTAGATGTCTCATATGAAAACGAGCAAAGGTGCAAGGATTACACTTGGATATCACAACTGATATTCTTAAATCCCAATGCATGACTTTCTCTGACTTGGTAGTTAAACCACCACTTTCTTCAAGGGGCCTCCTTTGTTCGTCCTACCTGGTCTGTGATCACAACAGATGAAAGTCTTACAGATTGTGGAGCTGTCTGGGGGTCTCTGACAGCACAAGGAGTTAGGAATCCTCAAGAGGTGAGGCTACTAATCAATATCTTGGAACTCCGTGCTCTATTCAGACCTCTTTCAGCTTGGCCTCTATTGAAGAGAGAACCTTACATTCGTTTTCAGACAGACAATATCACAACAGTGGCATATGTCATTAATCAAGGGGGGACTCGCAGTCCCCTAGCTATGAAAGAAGTATATTGAATACTTTCTTGGGCAGAATCCAATTCTAATCATTGCGATTCATATCAGAGGTGTAGACAACTGGGAAGTGGATTATCTCAGCTGTCAATCTCTACATCCGGGGAGTGGTCTCTCCATCCAGATGTTTTATATCAAATTATGCAGATGTGGGGCCCTTCAGAAATAGATCTGATGGCCTCTTGTCTGAACAGGAAACTTCCCAGGTACCTCTCAAGGTCCAGGGATCCTCATGTGGAAATGTTAGTTGCTCTAGCAGTACCCTGGTCTTACCAATCTACTTACATATTTCCTCCTCTGTTTCTATTACCAAGGGTGATCTCAAAGATCATAATGAAACAATCTTATGTATTTCTGATAGCCCCAGCGTGATCTCACAGGATTTGGTATGCAGATCTTGTCCAAATGTCCGGTTGCCCGCCTTGGCGTCTTCCTCTAAGGCGAGCAACTGAACATTTGGAAAACTAACATTTAATGGTGCTCTTCTCATGATTATCCCTGCCATTTTTTTTCGAATTCCTAGGATTCACCAGTTTCCTCAGGATGGTTTGGATAATGTTTGTCTGCCAATACTTTGAAAGGACAAATTTCTGCTCTTTCTATTTTATTTCACAGAAAGATTGCTAATCTTCCTGATCAGATGCTTGCCCAGGACTTCCATGAAAGCGTGCATCTGGTATGCAGCCACAGTTATGTAATTTCCTTCCTCAATTTAAGGACGTTTACGTTGAAATCTCACAAGAGATCACAGTAAAGCAAAATGTGATTTCAGCACTGATGCAGCTGATTGGTCGTTTTTTCTTTTTGTTTGTTTTTTTAACATGCAGCTGAAAGCTGAAGAATAAACATTCACGCAGAACTTACACTGGTGAGCTAATGGTGAAGGTAAATTACCTTCATTTTTTACTAGAGATATTTAGGTGATACCTTCTTGTCAGCTTTTTTCAGTTACACTTAAAAATGTGATTTAGCATATGGCTATTATATCCCTTTAAGCTCACATTCTTAGACTGGCTATTATAATTGTGTAACACTTATCATAAAAGGGTAAATTGTATCTTGTGTACACTCGTGACCTTACAGGAAGATAATCCTAACTGGGAGTTATCTATCTCCCATTTGGTTTGAGAGATAGGTTCTGTCTGAAGACAAACTAGTCAGTGAACCTATCCTTTGTATATGTCATTGCTTCCTTTAGACTTTCAGTTTTATACCTTGTTTTGCAGCAGAGAGTGATTTGTAACTATTGTGTTTTTATTTTAACTGTGTATATTGTATTCAGTGATACTTTCAGAAAAGAAGATAATCATGGTAAAGAATTTGTTGTTAAAATAGAAATGATACTCATTATGGTAACTTTGGCATAAGAGGTTTTCATGGCTATATTTTGTAGCACGTTTGTCTTAGAAGACCATTGTTCAAGTTTATTGAGAATTTGCAGATAGTGCAGTATGATTTTCATATTAGTTCTGCAAATAAAAATAAAAAAAGCTAAACATTGGCAAATTTATAATGACAGGCTATAAAAAGTTATGCAGAGTCTATTTCAGAATACCGTAAACAAGAAATCCTGCACTTCCGCTCTCACGGCAGCATCATAAGAATGTTTTTTTTAAAAGGTATGATCCTTTAATCTGAACATATTTTTAAAACAAGAAATATATAACAAATATAAAAGCAAATCCAATGATAGCCCTGGTCAGGCTGAGCACAACGTGCCAAACATGTTTTGAGCTTCCTCTCAGCCCTTGTTCACTGGCATTGTTCAGTGCTCTGACCAGGAAACAATGATTATAACACCTGCAAGTAAATACATCTTAAATAAATATGTACCGTTTTGTCTGAACAATATATACATAGTTGTAAATTGAATAATGTAACGTTAAATGTGTTATTTTAGGCAAACTAGGCTGTCAATCTGGTATTAAGTCTTAAAAAAACAAACAAGCTAAACGTTGGCAAATTGGACATGACTATAAAAAGTTATGCAGTGTGTATTTCAGATTAAGTATGTTGAAATCCCTTTAAAATACTGAAGCACTGAGTTCAACAAATTCATACACTACATTATGGATCTCAGAGGTGTTTATTTCAAATGTTTGTAGTGAACATCATACTGATGATTTACATATCTCAGTGAAACCCTATAACTTGAACATTTTAGTCTTCAGCTAATGTTAACTTTGGTTGGTGTTCTGCAAAATCACAGTGGTATCAGCAAATGTGCTTTCTTTGCAGAATATTTGGTGGTTTAAATTTAATACAAGCCCTTTGCACTGTTTTAATTGCTTTCATTTCCATTTCTTCACCATACAAATAATGTTGTTATCCAAAACACTCATTCTAGATACAGACTACTCTTTATAAAGAATAATACATGTTCTTCTCATCACAACTAAAGGTATTAATTATTTATTTCATGAATGTTGAACATTCAATTGACTGGGAAAACCTTTAAATTCATGCTTTTCATTTATTTATAAACCACCTATCACTCTGAGATCGTGAGAGTGGTTTAAAAAAAAAAATGGCATTTTATAGGGGTCTTATAAGATGCTAAATGTGTGTCTAGGCCCTAGGGTGTGTTAGAAAACAAGGTAGCTTTACATTTCTTTAATGAAGCTTAAAGGGACACTGAACCCAAATTTTTTTCTTTTGTGATTCAGATAGAGCATGCAATTTTAAGCAACTTTTTAATTTAAACCTATTATCAAATTTTCTTCATTCTCTTGGTATCTTTATTTGAAAAGCGAGAATGTAAGTTTAGATGCCGGCTCATTTTTGGTAAACAACCTGGGTTGTTCTTGCTGATTGGTGGATAAATTCACCCACCAATAAACTAGTGCTATCCAGGGTACTAAACCAAAATTTGGCTGGCTCCTTAGCTTAGATGCCTTCTTTTTCAAATAAAGATAGCAAGAGAACAAAGAAAAATTGATAATAGGAGTAAATTAAAAAGTTGCCTAAAATGGCATGCTCTATCTGAATCATGAAAGCAAAAATTTGGGTTCAGTGTCCCTTTAATAACCAAATAAAATAATTTACAGGTACAAAACCCTTTATCCAAAATGCTTGGGACCAGAAAAGGTTTGGATTTCAAAATATTTGTATCTGTAAAATGGGACAGCTTAGAGAGGGGATGAGACCAAGTGTAAACAACCATAGGCAATATTTACATGTCATAATACAGCTTATACATGCAACCTAAAGATAGTGTTATATTATTAATACTTTTGTAGACACAGTACCATCAGAAAGAGAGTACAGTACTCTTAAACAGAAAGGTAATACATGTTGTTTTAAATAAATATGACTATCATTTGCATTTTAGAACACAAAAAAAGGATACAGGAAGAGAAGATTGGGACTTGCTGGTGTGGGTAATTGGTCACGTTTTAATCATTTTATTTTTAAAATGATCATTAAAAAGTCTAGATTTTGGAATTTTCAGATTTAGGGAATTGCACCTGTATGTCTGAAAATATGACATACTGTTGATAAAATGAGATATTAACACAATGGTTCAAATGGGAAATATTCAGAATTCTATATTAATTTGGGTACATGATATAAAACCACCAACATATTTGTAGTTCCTATAACCTGTTTGTAAAAATGATTCTTTCATTTTATTTATTCATTTCTTGTCATAATTCATGATTCAAAAACATGTTCCCAAAGATTGCAAGGCTCTGCTGCAAATGGAAACACTTTCTTATTTTTTTAAATGAAGCATTATTTCATGTTGTGTAGCTGTAATGGAAAATACTTTAAAAAGCTACTTTCAGCATATAACTAAATGTGATTAGTAGAATTTTTCTGTGCTATATGGGATGTTAAGGAACATTTGCAATGATGCAGTACAATTATTTATTTTTAAAAATGCACAAATCTTTTTCAAAGTAATGTGAAAAAGTGTAATCATTCTCAAATACTGCTATTAAAATGAAATTACATGTGTATGGAACAGTGCTCCTTTAGTTAAAAAAAAAAGGAAAGTAAACATGTAAAGAAACAGGTTGTATTAATAACCACAAACAACTTGCTGGCTTTTTTCAATAAAAGAGCACTCAAATTCTGACTGTAGTTTAGTGAGATAAGAGAACTGACCGTGCAGAACATAAGTTCTACTGTCGAATGATTGTTGCAGGAAAATGCATCTAATGTGCATGGGCAATAGACTGCTACTAGAACAGGTGTCTCCTTGAGCTATTTCCCCTGAAATAGATTCTTAGTTAGCTATGTATGCAATAATGCAAACAGGAGGAAGGGTTTATTGGGGCTCCAGATACTCAAGCCCTCTGTCTGTGGTGGTTCTATGAGTGTGAGAGAATTTATTTATTGGTAAGTAGAAATCTTTAATTGCTTTATTTCTCTTTTCTCTCTCCCATCTTTTTTTGCGATATAGATAATCCACACTTCTGTACCATGGTAACTGTATTCTATTTTGACAATCAGTACCTTCAGCTAAACAGACAATGGTTTTAAAGGGCCATAATAGTAATAAAAAGACGACATGCCCTAATCTGTTAGAGCATGCAAATTTAAGTCTGTCCACAATACAATATTCTATGTTTAACCCCTGCTGATTTGGCACTTCTGCTGGTTTCTTTAACTCATTTTTGTGGTTTAAACACACCAGTAAATGTAGGGTCAATAGTCTTAAAAAGACATACTCTAACAAATTAGGAATGTTATTTTTTTACCTGTATGGCCCTTTGGGGATCGTATTTTGAATTTTCTTGAACAAGAGCTTTAATGTTGGCTCTAATAACTTCTAATATCGATTTAAGAGTTTTTTTCCATTTCTCTTAACAGACTCATTCATGTGTTATGTTCTTCATATCTGCTACAAAATTGGTGGTTTTCTTCAACCCCTATGTAATGATTTCTCAAGCGAAAAGTGACTGAATTCTGTACTTTGTAAGCTAATAGTTTGCTATGGCTATAAATTGAGCTTTTATCTGACTCTTAAATAAAAAGAGTAAGTTAAAAGATAAGGTTGTCTTCAGGCCCGCAAGTATCAAGTTTTTTTCTCCTAATGCTTCTGACGGGAGTAGTTGTCTTATCTAATCGTCTGATTTTAAAGTGATTAGTCCAATTCATTTTTCAGGAAAGGATTTTAGTCCCGAAGAAACTGTACAAATTCTGCCTGTTTGGAACCAATATTTAAACATGTTGGTAAAGGTATTATATCTCAAAATTGATCCCCTTTGCAATTATTTCACAGATTTTTCAGATTTTGCTGTTAGGCAAGTTAATGAAGATTATAGAATTTAGTAATGCATTTCTGCGCATTTCTATTCATTAGATCCTTTTAAATACCCACAGTCTGCAGTTTGTAGCTCATACCTTTTGACTAGTTATAGAACCTGTATTCATTAATTTGTCAGCTGTCCTGTCGAGGGTCCTTTTTCTTTTATGAAAACAAGTGATGAATTCCTTGTAAGATGTATGATAACAATTATGGATATTTGTTAGCATTTATTAGGGTGTTGATATGTGCCAACATTGATATCTAATTTTGTGAGCTGTTCAAATATCTAGGCAGTTCATCTTGATCATCACTTAAGGCTTTATTTTTGCTAGTGGTTAAACAAAAGTTTACTAAGATGTTTTCTTCTGATCTTGATGAGTGCCAATTAATTAGGTTTGGAAAATCAGAAGACATATTTTTTTTTTGATAAGATATTGAGTCATGAGAAAGTTTTTCTGAAGACAACATCTAGTAAATGTGTATTCTGCCTGAATTAGAGTGAGATCCATGATTATACTTTCTAGACATGATTGGGATCCCTTGAACACTCAAAATAGTCTGTGTATTCATTCCAATTGTCATATATATCCATATGCTTGATAGAAGTGTTTTAAGTGGTAGTAATTCTCAAACACAATTTGTGTCAAACCGTTCATTTTTAGAAAGTATTTGTCCACTTCAGTTGCCCACCAAGGGTCTAGTCTGAGGAGGTTCACAGTGATGGGCAATTTACAGCTTTCCACTAATTAGTTATGTTACACTGTTTTACATGGTATGATCTTATGCAAAATATACAGTATATATATATATAATCATTGTTTGGACATTTAATGTGTTATTTGCAGTATTGAGAATGTTTAAATGGTAACATTCTTAAAATCTGCTGAGCAATATTGTAAGGTTGCAAAAAAAAAAAAAAACAGAAAAAAAACTTAAAATTTCATCATACCAGCATGAAAGCAAATGAATTCTGGGACTTATAAGGTCTGAGAACTGTTCTTTTCTCTTGTAAGGTGTATCCAGTCCACGGATCATCCATTACTTGAGGGATATTCTCATTCCCAACAGGAAGTTGCAAGAGGACACCCACAGCAAAGCTGTCTATATAGCTCCTCCCCTAACTGCCATACCCAGTCATTCTCTTGCAACTCTCAACAAGCATGGAGGTAGTAAGAGAGAAGTGGTGAAATGTAGCTTTTATTTTGCTTCAATCAAGAGTTTATTATTTTTAAATGGTACCGGAGTTGTACTATTTTGTTCCAGGCAGAAAAATAGAAGAATCTGCCTGTGATTTCTATGATCTTAGCAGGTTGTAACTAAGATCCATTGCTGTTCTCACACATGACTGAAGATAGATATAACTTCAGCGGGGGAATGGAGTGCAGGTTATCCTGCTATGAGGTATGTGCAGTTAAGATTTTTCTAGAAGATGTGAAGGCTAGAAAATGCTGCTGATACCAAATTTATGTAAGGTAAGCCTGAATACAGTGATTTAATAGCGACTGGTATCATGCTTACTTTCTGAGGTACTACTCTTTTATATTTACAATATAAAACGTTTGCTGGCATGTTTAAACGTTTTTATATATACTTTGGTGATAAAACTTTATTGGGGCCTAGTTTTTTCCACATGGCTGGCTTAAATTTGCCTAGAAACAGTTTCTTGAGGCTTTCCACTGTGTTACTATGAGTGGGAGGGGCCTAATTTAGCGCTTTTTTTGCGCAGTAACTTTTACAGACTGAGACATCCAGCTTCCTCCAGGAGTCCCCTGAATGCTATAAGACATCTCTAAAGGGCTCTTAGGCTTTCCAAAATCGTGTGTTGGGGAAGGTAGGCCCACAGCAAGGCTGTGGCAGTTTGGTGTGACTGTTAAAAAAACGTCTATCGTTTTTTTGATCCGTTTTTTTTAACTAAGGGGTTAATCATCCATTTGCAAGTGGGTGCGATGCTCTGTTAGCTTATTATACACACTGTTTGATTTACTGCCTTTTTTCACTGTTTTTCAAATTCTGACAATTTGTTTCTCTTAAAGGCACAGTACCGTTTCTTATATTTGCTTGTTAACTTGATTTAAAGTGTTTTCCAAGCTTGCTAGTCTCATTGCTAGTCTGTATAAACATGTCTGATATAGAGGAAACTCCTTGTTCATTATGTTTAAAAGCCATTGTGGAACCCCCTCTTAGAATGTGTACCAAATGTACTGATTTCACTTTGAGCAATAAAGATCATATTCTGTCTTTAAAAAATTAATCACCAGAGGAATCTGACGAGGGGGAAGTTATGCCGACTAACTCTCCCCACGTGTCAGATCCTTTGCTCCCGCTCAAGGGACTCACGCTCACATGGCGCCAAGTACATCTAGTCATGGATAATACACGGTCAGCGGCAGTGTTCCCTCTAAGGCCAGTTTTGTGTGCGGCCCAGCAGTGAAACAATTAATTAGGTAACCACACCCTGCAATTAGCAAACACTGCACAATGCAGATAGCAAGGTATGGTTCTCTTGTTAACTGTTTCACTGCTGGGCTGCACACAAAACTGTCCATAGAGGGAACTCTGGTCAGCGGTATTAGCCAGACTACCTGAATTTAGAGGAAAGCTAGATAGCTCTGGAGTTAGACGAAATACAGAGCATACTGACGCTTTAAGAGCTATGTCTGATACTGCCTCACAATATGCAGAAGCTGAAGAAGGAGAGCTTCTTTCTGTGGGTGATGTTTCTGACTCAGGGAAGATGATGCAACCTGATTCTGATATCTCTACATTTAAATTTAAGCTTGAACACCTCCGCGTGTTACTCAGGGAGGTTTTAGCTGCTCTGAATGACTGTGATACTATTGCAGTGCCAGAGAAATTGTGTAGACTGGATAAATACTATGCAGTGCCGGTGTGCACTGATGTTTTTCCAATACCTAAAAGGTTTACAGAAATTATTACTAAGGAATGGGATAGACCAGGTGTGCCATTCTCTCCCCCTCCTATTTTTAGAAAAATGTTTCCAATAGACGCCACCACACGGGACTTATGGCAGACAGTTCCTAAGGTGGAGGGAGCAGTTTCTACTCTAGCAAAGCGTACTACTATACCTGTTGAGGACAGTTGTGCTTTCTTAGATCCAATGGATAAAAAGTTAGAGGGTTACCTTAAAGGATTACTTTGTTATAATTTTTAAGCTAAACAACTAACATATTAAAGTTAATAAACATTAATTAAAACCTACTGACCTATATTTTCTCCAAAACTAAGTTTCATAACGTTCTAAAAGTTATATCTTTTATTCGCAGATGATGTCACGTTATCCTGCCCACTATTTTCAGCACTGCATGTTCAAAATACTTAAACCAATAACTTTGTGTTTAAAGCACCATTTTGAAACCTAGGTATTGTAAACGGATTGGTACAGAGCAAAGGATACCCACGGAGTGGGTTTGGAAAACAATTACATTTGCAGACAAGATTTCTGATATACGGTAGAGATATGTTAATGAAATGCTATTGATAAAAAGCGTATTTGGGGTAGTTAGTTAGTAACAGGCATAGAAAATATTTACTTACAGTGGCCCTTTAAGAAAATGTTTATTCAACAAGGTTTTATCCTACAGCCCCTTGCATGCCTTGCTCCTGTCACTGCTGCTGCGGCGGCGTTCTGGTTTGAGTCTCTGGAAGAGGCTTTACAGGTAGCGACTCCATTGGATGACATACTTGACAAGCTTAGAGCACTGAAGCTAGCCAATTCTTTTGTTTCTGATGCCATTGTTCATTTGACTAAACTAACGACTAAGAATTCTGGTTTTGCTATCCAGGCACGCAGAGCGCTATGGCTTAAATCATGGTCAGCTGACGTTACTTCAAAATCTAAGCTGCTTAACATTCCCTTCAAGGGGCAGTCCCTATTCGGGCCTGGTTTGAAGGAGATTATTGCTGATATCACTGGAGGAAAAGGTCATGCCCTTCCTCAGGATAGGTCCAAAACAAGGGCCAAACAGTCTATTTTTCGGGCCTTTCGAAACTTCAAGGCAAGTGCGGCATCAACTTCCTCTAATGCAAAACAAGAGGGAACTTTTGCTCAGTCCAAGACGGTCTGGAGACCTTACCAGACCTGGAACAAGGGTAAGCAGGCCAAAAGCCTGCTGCTGCCTCTAAGACAGCATGAAGGAACGGCCCCCTATCCGGTAACGGATCTAGTAGGGGGCAGACTTTCGCTCTTCGCCCAGGCGTGGGCAACAGATGTCCAGGATCCCTGGGCATTGGAAATTATATCCCAGGGATATCTTCTGGACTTCAAGGTTCCCCCCCCCCCAAAAGGGAGATTTCACCTTTCACAATTATCTGCAAACCAATAAAGAGAGTAGGCATTCTTACGACTGTGTACAAGATCTCCTAGTTATGGGAGTGATCCATCCAGTTCCAAAGGAGGAACAGGGACAGGGATTTTTACTCAAATCTGTTTGTGGTTCCCAAAAAAGAAGGGAACCTTCAGACCAATTTTGGATCTAAAGATCTTAAACAAATCCTCAGGGTATCCATCATTCAAGATGGAGACTATTCGTACCATTCTACCTATGATCCAGGAGGGTCAATACATGACTACAGTGGATTTAAAGGATGCTTATCTGCACATTCCGATACACAAAGATCATCATCGGTTTCTCAGGTTTGCCTTCCTAGACAGGCATTACCAGTTTGTAGCTCTTCCCTTTGGGTTAGCTACAGCCCAAGAATCTTTACAAAGGTTCTGGGGTCGCTTCTGGCGGTCCTAAGGCCACGGGGGCATAGCAGTGGCCCTTATTTAGACGACATCCTGATCAGAGCGTCAAAACTTCCAAATTGCCAAGTCTCATACGGACATAGTGTTTGGCGTTTCTGAGGGTCGCATGGGTGGAAGGTGAACGAGGAAAAGAGTTCTCTATCCCCCCTCACAAGAGTTTCCTTCCTAGGGACTCTGATAGATTCTGTAGAAATGAAAATTTACCTGACGGAGTCCAGGTTATCAAAACTTCTAAATTCCTGCCGTGTTTCTTTATTTCCATTCCTCGCCCTTCGGTGGCTCAGTGCATGGAAGTAATCGGCTTAATGGTAGTGCAATGGACATAGTGCCGTTTGCACGCCTACATCTCAGACCGCTGCAACTCTGCATGCTCAGTTCAGTGGAATTGGGATTACACAGATTTGTCCCTCTACTAAATCTGGATCAAGAGACCAGGGATTCTCTTCTCTGGTGGCTATCTCGGGTCCATCTGTCCAAAGGTATGACCTTTCGCAGGCCAGATTGGACAATTGTAATGACAGATGCCAGCCTTCTAGGTTGGGGGTGCAGTCTGGAACTCCCTGAAGGCTCAGGGATCGTGGACTCAGGAGGAGTCACTCCTTCCAATAAACATTCTGGAACTAAGAGCGATATTCAATGCTCTTCAGGCTTGGCCTCAGCTAACGACAATGAGGTTCATCAGATTTCAGTCGGACAGCATCCACGACTGTGGCTTACATCAACCATCAAGGGGGGAACAAGGAGTTCCCTAGCAATGTTAGAAGTCTCAAAAGATAATTCGCTGGGCAGAGATTCACTCTTGCCACCTATCAGCTATCCATATCCCAGGTGTAGAGAACTGGGAGGCGTATTTTCTAAGTCGACAGACTTTTCATCTGGGGGAGTGGGAACTCCATCCGGAGGGTGTTTGCACAATTGGTTCATCGTTGGGGAAAACCAGAACTGGATCTCATGGCGTCTCGCCAGAACGCCAAGCTTCCTTGTTACGGATCCAGGTCCAGGGGACCCCAAGGCAACGCTGATAGATGCTCTAGCAGCGCCTTGGTCCCTTCAACCTGGCTTATGTGTTTCTCACCGTTTCCTCTGCTCCCTCGTCTGATTGCCAAAATCAAGCAGGAGAGAGCATCGGTGATCTTGATAGCGCCTGCGTGGCCACGCAGGACTTGGTATGCAGATCTGGTGGACATGTCATCCTTTCCACCATGGACTCTGCCCGCTGAGAACAGGACCTTCTACTTCAAGGCCCTTTCAACCATCCAAATCTAATTTCTCTGAGGCTGACTGCCTGGAGATTGAACGCCTTGATTTTATCAAACGTGTTTCTCCGAGTCAGTCATTGATACCTTAATTCAGGCACGAAAGCCTGTCACCAGGAAAATCTATCATAATATATGGTGTAAATATCTTTATTGGTGTGAATCCAAGGGCGGCTACTCATGGAGTAAGGTCAGGATTCCCAGGATATTATCTTTTCTCCAAGAAGGATTGGAGGAAGGATTGTCAGCTAGTTCCTTAAGGGACAGATTTCTGCGCTAATCTATTCTTTTGCATCCAGTCCACGGCCCCGCCCTGTCATTTTAAGGCAGGTATTTTTTAATTTTAAACTACAGTCACCACTGCACCCTATGGTTTCTCCTTTCTCTGCTTGTTTTTCGGTCGAATGACTGGATATGGCAGTTAGGGGAGGAGCTATATAGACAGCTCTGCTGTGGGTGTCCTCTTGCAACTTCCTGTTGGGAATGAGAATATCCCTCAAATAATGGATGATACGTGACTGGATACACCACAAGAGAAATAAAATTTATCAGGTAAGCATAATTTGTTTTTTCAGTATCATAATGTTCAACTGCTGCCTCAACAGGCTCACAACATCATTAGTGTATAATCAAAATATCTGGTGTTTTTTGTTCATTTAAATGGACAGTCTACTCCAGTATTTATATTGTTTAAAAAGATAGATAATCCCTTTATTACCCTTTCCCCAGTTTTGCACCACCAACACAGTTATATAAATATACTTTTTACCTCTGTGATTTTCTTGTATCTAAGGCTCTGCAGACTGCCACCTTATTTCAGTTCTTTTGACAGACTTGCATTTTAGCCAATCAGTGCTGACTCTTAGGTAACTCCACAGGAGTGAGCACAATTTATATGGCACACATACTACAGCTGTCTAGCGTTAAAGAAAACCTGTAAAAATGCACTGAGATAAGAGGCGTCCTTCAAGGGCTTAAAAATTAGCATATGAGCCAACCTAGGATTAGCTTTCAACAAAGAATACCAAGATAACAAAGCAAATTTAACGATAAAAGTAAATTGAACAGTTGTTTAAAATTGCATGCCCTATCTGAATCACAAAAGTTTAATTTTGTCTAGACTGTCCCTTTAACTCAACTTATTGTGCTCCTTGTATTAGGCACACCATTTTTTTTTTATTTATTTTTTTTGTATTAGGTATTATTTTGTTTACAAACAGGACTCAAATCAACTAGAACAGGATATTATTTCAGCTGAACTGGACTCCTATAATCTGATACAGTGCTGCAAAGTAGTCTCACATCCACTTTAGGACTTATTTTGATGTGGATGAGGTTAATTCTGTCTGATACAGCACTAGCAGAGTTATTGAGTGATAAAGTATTTGGGGTTTTCTGTTACAAAAGCCGTAAGAAGAAATCGGGTCTTTTACATTTTTACCCATAGTAACAAGGTTCACACTTACATACTACTTACTACTTGCTGAGTGTGTTTATAATTGAACTGTTACTCTGCAACTAACAGCCAGTTACATGTTGAGTTATTTAAATATATTGCTGTCGTCTTTACTGAAGAAATTCAAGTAATGCAAGTTTAATTAAAGGGACGGTCAATTCAAAATTAAACTTTCATGATGCAGACAGAGCATAAAATTGTAAATAACTTTAAATTTACTTTGTTGATTAATTTGTTGATTAATTTGTTGAAAAAGCATACCTAGGGTAGGCTCAGGGTGCAATGCACAACTGGGAGCTAGCTGCTGATTGGTTCCTGCACATACTTGCCTCTTTATCATTGGCTCATCAATGTCTGCAACTAGCTCCCAGTAATGCATTGATGCTTCTTAAACAAAATATATAAAGAGAATGAGGCAGATTTGCACTGTTTGAAAAATGATAGAAACATTTTGGGTTTCATGTCTTTTTAAAAGTTTTTAACACATTTAAAACACCCTTACGGCTCTTAGACATGGTTTTGGCAGCTACACCAATATACATTTCTAAATTTGTATGGGAAATCACTCCAAACTTTTTCTCAAGTGCCTTGCAAGTCAGCCGGTCAGTAATCTTTGATTTGAAATATCCCTGCAAAGTGGAAGGCCGATTATATACAGTCTCCAAAATCTCCTTGTTGGTTAAACGGACACTGAACCCAAATTTTTTTATTTCATGATTCAGATAGAGCATGGAATTTTAAGCAACTTTTTAATTTACTCCGGCCCATTTTTGTGAACAACCTGGGTTGTCCTTGCTGATTGGACAGAACCAATAAACAAGTGCTGTCTAGTGTACTGAACCAAAAAGTGTCTGGCTCCTTAGCTTAGATGCCTTCTTTTAAATAAAGATATCAGAGAATGAAGAAGCAATTAGAAAGTTGCTTCAAATTTGCATGCTGTATCTAAATCACAAAAGAAAACATTTTTGTTTAGTGTCCCTTTAATTCTCAAAGGTATCACTGGCCATCATATTACAAAATCTGCAGTTTTGCAAGCAGACAATCATGGCTGTAAAGAAAATATATACTATTATAGTGCAATTAATCACTTTCAAAAACATTTTCTACCTTTTAACCATGTTCGCTTTAAAGCAAGGCTTGAAACAAATAATGTCAAACTTAGAAGCCAATCTCAATGGTATGGAAAAAGCTAGGTCTTTTTTATATATAATGTAATATATGGATCTGTAGAATAATCTAAACATTAGGAGCCAGTGATTAAATTCTAGGAGCGTTTGCTCCATGGCTCCTAGAGTTTGTCAAGCCCTGCTTTAAAGAAGTGATGAATATGAATAAGTGGAGAGATCTATAAAGTTGGCAATGTTCTTATCACAATCTTTTGTATATCATTTAAATATATATAGACTGATACATAAGGGGCAATCCAGACCAATGTGCAAATGGGCATCTATATTCATGTGACAATCCAGTGGTATTTAACTCTATGTTGTTCTGTAGGCTTCCCTCCAGCAGTACCCGCAGTAATGCGGGATCCCCAGCCACCAGTCCTCCCACTTCTCCTGTCTCCAATCAAGGCTTCTCACCAGGCAGCTTCCCCTCAAGTAAGGGAAACCTGTGCCTAGAGTTTGTCATGACTGCCCCATTGTCCAATCACTGTTGCTGTTGTGTGCTTCATGATAGTCTTATGTCCCATCTTGTACTGTAGAGTCATAATTAGCTTGTGAGTCATGTAGAAAGTGCCTGTAGTCATTAATAAGTTGATGGTCTTAAAGCAGTCCTTTGAGAGAGCTCTTCAAATCTGTCTTCAAAGAGTTTAAAACACTTTTCATGGTTAATGCTTCACATGGTTGCTTTGCTGAAAGTTTGTCTTTAAGATCTATTGCATTTGTAGATGAAAGGAATATTCTTTTTTTTCCCAGCATCTGTTCCATCAACACTTGCATTTCAACTCAAGAATGCTTCAAAGTAAACGTTATTATTACTTTTTATAAAGAGTGTTCCAGCCTTTGCAATAAAGCATTTTTGAAAATTTTAAAAACTTCATCAGACTGTAGGCTAAACATTTTCCTTCAGTATCAGATGACCTTATTAAGCATGGGACAAATAAAAAGATTTCTCGAAGGTTATTGGCAAAGCAGATACATATATCGTCATTTTCTATATTTAACATTATGGACTAGTAACTTTCTCTTCCTTTACTGATAAACTATAATTGCTGTTTTTTAATATATGATATTAGGCAACTATTTAGCCAAAGCTACCTCCAAAAAAGTATGCATTAGCCCTTCATGAAATATAACTATTAAATGAATAGTTTGTTTTTGAAAATATAGTAAATGATATAATTATGTTTAATGAGCATGCGTGGAAAAAAAAAAACAGGACTTGTAATGTACTCGTGCCATAGCAGTTTTCATTTATCATAACTTTAATATCAATGTTTGAATAACCATAACAAATTAGAGGAGTTAAAATGACCATTAAAACTTTTTTTGCTTGGTTTAGGCACAAAGAAATATACTCCCAAAATATTTACATAGTTTTTAACCTATTTGAATGGTGTTTGATACATCGAATGTTCACAAACCCTTGTGATGTCATTTTAAATACAAAATGCAGCGTACATTGGTGAGTTGCTGGAATATTGCAATAAATGACTGGACTCATTTTTGCCCATGTTAAGGACAAAGATTTATATTTAAAAAAAAACATTTACTTGTCAATACTTTTAACCTGTGTCTAAAATTAGAACTTGAACACCAAAACTTAGATAATTGCTGCTTATGTAGTGTTACATGTTGGAATGTGTAGTTTATGCATAGGAATAACTTTTATTTCCAGTCTCTGGCTCTGTTGCTTTCTTGCCACAGGTCAACATTTTTTTTTATACCAAGGACTTCACTGCTTTGTAAAAGGACAAATTAGAAATTGAATATTATTATCCCTTTTATCTGGACAACATCTTTATAAAGGCGTTTCTGTCTTAGTGTAGCAGCCTCTCATGCATTCTTGGTATCTCAGGTTCTTCAGAGTTACAGTTGATATGTCAGTCTGTTTTCTTTATTCTGTGTCTTTACAATTTTCCAAGAATGTGCTTAAAGAGATCTAAAATTCATTAAAATTATCTCTTTCATCCTGTAATGTTTTGCCTTGTAGGGTTAATTTTTTGTGACACGGGTTCCAGTGCAATATGCATATTTATTTTGACAGAATTACTGCTACTTACATCAGCCCTCAGTAATAGTGTACTCACTCGTAATGTGGGCTGAGATCAACCTCAGGTTAATTTAAACCGTTCACTTTCCAGGCCTCCAGAATCAGGAGACACATTTACTGATTAACCAATGAATTCAGACAAAGTGAGAGTGGTCTTTTCACACAGTTTGTCAAACATAGAAATACTGCAAATTATTTGTAAGAGCAGTGAACCTCAAGAATTTACAGTAGGTTTAACATTGATTCAATGGAGCTTCTGTATACCATACATTACTTGTCTAAAAGATCTTGATCTGCCTCCATGTATTACAATAATTTAAATGGAAAAAGCAGATGTCTATCCTAATGACTCAAGCCAGTCCACAAAGGGCTGATTTTCTTTCATACAGGTGGTGAGAGTCCATGATCCATTACTCATGGGAATTACTCTTCCCTACCACTAGGAGGAGACAAAGATTACAAAACCCCATGAACTCTATAAAACCTCACCTGAGGAACTTTGCTTTCTACTAGTGGCAAGGAAGAGTAATTTCCAGGAATAATGGGTTTTGGAATCTAGCCACCATGAAATAAATTAATTAATCAGGTAAGCATAAATAGTTTTTTAGACCTGATTTTTTTTGTTAGGAAAGTATAAATGAATTCTAGCTTATGGTCTTATTCGCTGCTAACACTTCCAATGTACTCTGGTTTAATTGCTATGTAATTGGTTCTGAAAACAAGAGGTTTTCTGACTTTATTTCAAGCCTTTTTCAACGCCATATAGTCCTAAAGATTATTATAAGCTTTGAGTCATTTTTGCAAGATGCTATGAATGCTACGAATCTTGATATTTTTACATTTATATCAATATTCAGTTACCTATATGTTCTCGGAGCCATCCCAAGGTATAAGACCTGGAAACTCTTAAAGGGACACTGAACCCAATTTTTTTCTTTTGTGATTCAGACAGAGCATGCCATTTTAAGCAACTTTCTAATTTTCTCCTATTATCAAATTTTCTTCATACTCTTGGTATCTTTATTTGAAATGCAAGAATGTAAGTTTAGATGCCGGTCCATTTTTGGTGAACAACCTGGGTTGTTCTTGCTGATTGGTGGATAAATTAACCCACCAATAAACAAGCTCTGTCCAGGGTTCTGAACCAAAAAATAGCTTAGATGCCTTTTTCAAATAAAGATAGCAAGAGAACGAAGAAAAATTGATAATAGGAGTAAATTAGAACGTTGCTTAAAATTGCATGCTCTATCTGAATCACAAAAGAAAACATTTGGTTTCAGTGTCCCTTTAAGTTTAATGTGAATGGCATTCTGTGATGTGATCAAAAGTGGTTTGGTTCTCGACCCATTAGCTTAAATTAAGTTTGTGAATTTATTTTGCAATGCCTTGTGAATATTCCAATTTCTGTCATAAACGTGGTGTCCACAAGCCATTACTCCTGGGAATTATACTCCTCGCTACTAGGATGAGAAAAAGATTCCCAAAACTCCAAGAGCCCTTAAAGCCCCTCCCACCTTACTGGAAACTAGTCTTATATTTGCTTCCACAGGAGGAAGGTGTAGAATGGAGGTACTCACAGCACCTAGGATCTTCACAAAGGTTCTAGGGTCACTTCTAGCGGTTATCAGGCCGTGGGGCATTGTGGTGGCGCCTTATCTGGACGATATTCTGATCCAGGCGTCGTCTTACCATCTGACAAAGTCTCATACAGACATGGTTCTGTCCTTTCTGAGGACTCACGGGTGGAAGGTGAATCTAGAAAAGAGTTAATTATTCACAGACAAGGGTTCCCTTCTTGGGAACGCTAATAGATTCCATATCTATGAAAATTTTCTTGACGGAGGTCAGAAAGTTAAAGATTCTGAATACATGCCAAGCTCTTCAGTCCAATCCTCGGCCATCAGTGGCTCAGTGCATGGAAGTAATTGGATTGATGGTGGCGGCAATGGACGTCATTCCGTTTGCTCGGTTTCATCTCAGACCACTACAACTGAGCATGCTCAGGCAGTGGAACGGAGATTATGCAAATTTGTCTCCTCCGATAGATCTGGATCAGGAGACAAGAGACTCTCTTCTTTGGTGGTTGTCGCCGGATCATCTGTCCAAGAGACGTGCTTCTGCAGACCATCATGGGTTGATAGTGACAACGGACGCCAGTCCTACTAGGTTGGGGTGCAGTCTGGAATTCCCTGAAGGCTCAGGGGTGTGTGGACTCAGTCGGAGTCTCTTCTTCCAATCAATATTCTGGAATTGAGAGCAATATTCAATGTGCTTCAGGGCGTGGCCTCAGTTGGCTTCGGCCAAATTCATCCGCTTTCAGTCGGAAAACATCACGACTGTGGCTTACATCAATCATCAGGGAGGAACAAGGAGTTCCTTAGTGATGACAGAAGTTTCCAAAATAATTCGGTGGGCGGAGGCTCACTCTTGTTATCTGTCAGCAATCTACATCCCAGGAGTGGACAACAGGGAAGCGGACTTTTTAAGCAGACAGAGATTTCATCCGGGGGAATGGGAACTCCATCTGGAGGTCTTTGCCACTCTGATTCTCAGATGGGGCAGACCGGAGTTGGATCTGATGGCGTCTCGTCAGAATGCCAAGCTTCCAAGATACGGATCCAGGTCAAGGGATCCTCAGGCCGAACTGATAGATGCCTTGGCAGTGCTTTGGTCGTTCAACCTAGCTTTCCACCGTTTGCTCTCCTTCCCCGGGTGATTGCTCGGATCAAACAGGAGAGGGCTTCAGTAATTCTAATCGCACCTGTGTGGCCTCGCAGGACTTGGTATGCCGATCTAGTGGACATGTCCTCTCTGCCGCCGTGGAGGCTTCCATTGAGGCAGGACCTTCTCATTCAGGGTCCCTTCCAACACCCAAATCTAGTTTCTCTGCAGCTGACTGCTTGGAGATTGAACGCTTGATTTTATCTAAGCGGGGGTTCTCTGATTCGGTCATTGATACTTTGATTCAGGCACGTAAGCCTGTTACTAGAAAGATTTACCATAAGATTTGGCGTAAATATCTTTATTGGAGTATCATGGAGTAGAGTTAGGATTCCCAGGATTCTGTCTTTCCTCCAAGAAGGATTGGAGAAAGGGTTATTAGCAAGTTCCTTAAAGGGACAAATCTCTGCTTTGTCAATATTACTACACAAACGTTTGGCAGATGTTCCAGACGTTCAGTCTTTTTGTCAGGCTCTGACCAGAATCAAGCCTGTGTTTAGACCAATTGCTCCACCCTGGAGTTTGAATTTAGTTCTTAATGTTCTTCAAGGGGTTCCGTTTGAACCCATGCATTCCATAGATATTAAGTTGTTATCTTGGAAGGTTTTATTTTTGGTTGCTATTTCTTCTGCTCGTAGAGTTTCTGAGCTTTCAGCGTTACAATGTGACTCGCTTATCTTATCTTCCATTCTGATAAGGTTGTTTTATGTACCAAACCTGGGTTCCTTCCTAAGGTTGTTTCAAATAAGAATAGTAATCAGGAAATTGTTGTTCCTTCATTATGTCCTAATCCTTCTTCTAAGAAGGAGCGTCTGTTGCATAACTTGGACGTGGTCCGTGCCCTGAAGTTTTACTTGCAGGCGACTAAGGATTTTCGTCAATCAGGGGCCAGAAAGCTACGGCTAACTCTTTCTTTTTGGCTGAAGAGTATCATCCATCTGGCATATGAGACTGCGGGACAGCAGCCTCCTGAAAGAATTACGGCTCATTCTACTAGGGCTGTGGCTTCCTCATGGGCATTTAAAAACTATGCTTCTGTTGAACAGATTTGCAAGGCGGGCAACCTGGTCGTCTCTTCACACTTTTCCCAAATTTCCCAAATTTGATACTTTTGCTTTTTCTGAGGCTGTTTTTGGAGAAAGGTTCTTCAAGCAGTGGTGCCTTCCGTTTAGGTTCCTGTCTTGTCCCTCCCGTTCCTCTGTGTCCTGTAGCTTTGGTGTTGTATCCCACAAGTAAGGATGAAATCCGTGGACTCGTATCTTGTAAAAGAAAAGGAAATTTATGCTTACCTGATAAATGTATTTCTTTTACGATATGACGAGTCCACGGCCCACCCTGTCAGGCCCACCCTGTCATTTCTAAGACAGGTATGTACTTATTTTTTATTAAACTTCAGTCACCTCTGCACCTTTGGCTTTTCCTTTCTCTTCCTAACTTCGGTTCGAATGACTGGAAGTGGAGGGAAGGGAAGGGAGGAGCTATATATACAGCTCTGCTGTGGTGCTCTTTGCCACTCTCCTGCTAGCAGGAGGTTAAATCCCACAAGTAAGGATGAAATCCGTGGACCTCGTCATATCGTAAAAGAAATACATTTATCAGGTAAGCATAAATTTCCTTTTTCTGTGGTTTTCATTGTTTTGGCCTGTTTTGTCATAATAGGGCATACTTATTCTGTCCCCAATACTTAAAATGTTTAGTTCCTTAAAAGCTAGAGCCACTGAACACCTTCCTATTAATATTAAGTATTTTTTTTTTGCAAGCTTGTTGATATTACAGAATAGCCCTTGTTTACCTTTGAAATTCTTGTATGGATCATTTAATGTATTCTAATCAGACTAATTCTGATCTTGCTTCTAAATGTATCTGTCCTCCTTCTGTTGTCTATACAGGGGAGTTCTTCAGATTTCGCTCCAGTATTTAAAGGTTTTGTACGCTCTGTCTAAAATGTTGGTGGCTATGCCTCCTCCAAGTAAGCGTAATCCTTCCTCTAGCGTATCTGATTTAAAAAGATATAAGTCTGTTACACTGCATGTTTCAGACCCAGATTCATCTGCTTTGTGCTCTGAGAGTGAGGTATTTTCAGAGGCTCAAGGTTCTGTCTCTGATCTTCCGCTCTTTTGTTTAATCTTGAACATCTTTCTTCTCTCTTAAGAGAAGTTTTATGTACGTGAGGGGTTTTAAAATCCTAAGGTTTCTTATGACCAGAGGTTTTCTTGTTCCTGATGCTATCTTGAAGTAAGCTCTAAGCCTGTTATCCCTTTTTATCCATCTTTAAAATTTACATGAAAGAAGACAGAAGTCAATGAAGTTCAACCTATTTACCTGCTACTAAGATTGAGCTTTGGGAAACTATCCCAAAGGTGGATGGGGATATTTTTAATTCTGCAAAACAAACACTACCTCTGGAGGATAGTACTTCCTTCAAAGACCCTACAGATTTGAAGTTAGTCTTTTCATAGGAAGGATTTTCAGCAAGCAGGTTTTCTTTTTAGACCAGCAAATACTATTGCTTGTGTTGCTCCAGCCTCTACTCTTTTGTGTGATAGCTTTATGTAAACAGTATTCAGATTAATCTGTTAGTGAAGAGTTTCAGATTCGATTGAGTCTTAACTTCAGCAAATGCTTTTTTTTGTGACTCTGATGTTGACATTATTAAGATTGTTGCCAAAAATATGGTATAAGCAGTCCTGACCAGAAGGGCCTTGTGGTTGAAATCATGGTCAGTTGACATGGTTTCCTAGTCCAGGCTACTACTGTGACTGGAGGTAAAGGAGATTTTCTCCCTCAAGACAAGAAGTCTAAGGGTTTCCACTCAGAAACCGGGATCTTCCTGGAAGCAAAATTAAAATTCGAACAAGTCTAAACAATCCTCTCCGCTACCAAGTCAGCATGAAAGTGTGGGCCCCGATCCAGAGCTTCTTGTATGGGTGCAGATTGCGCATTTTTCAGGAGGTTTGGTTTCAGTCTGTTTAAGATCCCTGGGTTCTAAATATAGTTTCTCAGAGATACAGAATATGTTTTAAATCAAGGTTTCCCAGGGGAAGGTTTCTTCTTGTTCCAAATACTCATTTAAAGGCAAAAAAACTTATCAGTCTGTCTTAGATCTGGAAATTATGGGTGTAATAGTCCCAGTTCTAAAGTTGAAACAGTGCCATGTTTTTTATCCAACCTCTTCATTGTTCTGGATTTAAAGACTTTGAACAAGTTTCTCATGGTTCCTACTTTCAAGATGAAGATAATTCAGACTATTCTGCCTCTTGTTCAGCACAGGCAGTTATAGCATCATTGGATGCAATTCCATTTGTTCTGTTTCACATGAGACATCTCCAGCTTTGTATGCTTCATTAGTTTTGCAGGGATTATACTCTTCCCTTTGTTGGTGGATATATCATCAGTTTATTGTTAAATTAGCATCCTTTGTTTATCCAAACTGGACAGGTTAGGGTGCAGTCTGAGGGTCTCCTCAGGACGTGAGGCTACCTATAAATATTCTGGAACAGATTTTCTCAGTCTCCTATCTCTTAATCTGGAGGAGTGGTCTCTTCATCTGGATGATTTCAATCAGATTGTGGCTCTATGGGGTCTCCCAGAGATAGATCTGATGTCTTCTCAGTAAAACAAAAGGCTTCATAGACACATTGTGAAGTCCAGGTATCCTCAGACGAAGTTTGTCAATGCTTTAGTAGCTCTTTGGTTGTTTGGTCTGGCTCACATCTTTCTACCTCCTTGTTCAGTTACCAAAAGTGATAGTCAGGATCGAGCAGGAAGTGTCATCAGTAATTCTGAATGCTCCAGCTTGGTCTTGCTGAACTTGGTTTGCAGTTCTGGTAAAGATGTCCAGTTGTCCTCCGTGGCCTCTGCCATTGTGCCTTAAGCTTCTGTCTCAGGGTCTGTTATGTCATCAGGTCTCAAATCTCTAAACTTGATGGGTTTCATAAGGTTTGGAAGGCCTTTATTTCTTGATGTGTGAAACATTGTTTTAGTTGGCATTCTTTCAGAATTCCTAGAATTTGTCAGTTTCTTCAGGATGGTTTGGATAAAGGTTTATCCGCCAGTTCTTTAAAGGGCCAGATTTCAGCTCTTTCAGTTTTATGTCTAAGAAGATTGCTAAGCTTCCTAACATTGTTTTGTTCAGGCTTTAGTCAGGATCAAGTCATTGACTAAGTCAATTGCTCCTCAGTGGAACCTTAATTAGATTTTTAAGGGTCTTAAAAGTTTTTCCTTTTGAACTGATTCATAATTTGTATATTCAGCTTTTGTCTTTGAAAGTTCTGTTTCTTTTGGCAATTTGGTCTGCTAGAAGAGTTTCTGAATTATCTGTTTGTTGTCAGAGCTTTTAAATTCTATTTGCAGGCTACTAAATATTTTAAACAATCCTCCAGCTAATTTTTCTGGTTCTAGGAAGGCTCAGAATGTTATAGCTGTTCTATTTGATTTATAAAGCTTACTTGAAAGTTGTATAGTCTCCTCCTAAATGTATTACTGCCCATTCTACTAGGTCAGTTGCTCCCTCCTTAGCTTTTAAGCTTTCATATAGGTGGTGAGAGTCCACTTTCCATTACTCATGGAAATTACATTTCTACCACTAGGAGGAGGCAAAGTCTCCAAACCCCAAGAGCCCTCTAAACCCCCCTCCCCCACCTCACACATACCTTAGTCTTTATTTTACTTCCTTTGGAGGTGGTTGAAGCATGAAGATGTGTATGATTTCTTCAGTGAAAGGGGTTTTCAGTCTATGTTGAAGCCCGGTTTCCCTCAGAGTGTAGTGCTTGTCAAAGGGATGTATTTGGGGTACGGTTTGTGATATGATGGTTTTGCCTCATGGGAAATCCTTCGCTTGTAGGGATTTATCTTCTGCTTCCCCTTACAGATCTACATTATACTCCTATTCCATTACCTCCATTACCTCAGCTGATATGTTTCTGTACTGTTTTCTATACTGGTTTAGCTGTCCACTACTTGCTTGATGGACAATGTGTAAGTATGTTTTATTTTTATATGTAGACACTTGTATAGCTTTGATTATGGGCATTTTTAAAATGTTAAAAATGTATATATGTGTACATATATCCCTGGTATAGATACTCACTATTATCCTTGCTTTTGTGCACCATTTTTTTTATATAGATAGACTCTCATTTATTGTGGATACTTTTAATTGTTAAAAAAAAAATGTATATATGGCCCTAGGACAGAATATCACTATTACCCTTGCTTTGTACACAAATATATAAGGGAGTCTTAGGGAGGCAGACTCTTTTTGCTAAGCCAGCTATAGTAGTTTAAGGATTAGTTCAGCTACCTAGGAAGCAGAAGGTTTGAAAATTGAATCCAGCCTTCACAAGTTTAGTTTTTTTTGGGGGGGTTTAAAAACAGTTTGAACTAGGTTCCAGCATTAACTTTATCTGTAAGCTACTTAAAGGGAGTATAAAAGTTTTCTTTCATCAAAAGCTTTCTTATGGGGTTTTTAGTGCTTATTGCTTTTGCTTTCATATGCTATGAGGAGCAGTGAAATCTGTCCCTAAACTAACCCTAGAAATGGAGTCTCCTGAACACTTTTCTACCATTATTTAAGTGTGCTTATAATAAAACAACTAAAGTACTCTCTTCAGCTCATTTATGTGACTCATGTTTAGATGTGTTAAACGCATACTGACTAATCTAATGTTTCTGTGGGTACTAATACACCTGTTCTCTATTTATTACAAAAGGAACAAAAGGTCAATTTCAAATGTTTCCCTTCTAAGTGATATGTACCTTGATCCAAGGGATACTGTGGTATCTTCAGATAATGAGATTTCATCTAAAGAATGGAGTATCCCTCATCTGCTGTAGAAAATTGATTCATTACTTTTTTTTTTATTTTAAGTTGAACACGTGGTTCTCTTTTTAAAGAGTTCTTAGTCACTTTAGGGGTTAAAATAATCCTAAGTATTCTAATGCTGTGTCTGATTTGATTGCTAAATAATTATTTAAACCGGGTGTTTCTATTAGTCCCTATTGCAAGGTTTTAAATGTGTATCCTTTTTTTCTACATACAAATTATTTTATTTGTGGTGCTGTATTTGATATTATAAAAATCTACAGTATGTCTGCAGCTATTCTTACCAGTAGGGTGAATCATTAATTTATTATTCAGGAGGATTCTTACTCGTCCTACCTGATCTGTAATTACCACAGATACAAATTTTCAGGTTGGAGAGCTGTTTTGGGTTCACGAACAGCACAGGGTTTGGGATCCTCAGAGGTGAGGTTACCAATCAATATTCATTATTGCATGACCCTTTAAGCTTGGCCTCTGTTAATAAAGGGAGTCATATCTCCATTGCCAGGCAGGCAACTCCTTTTTGGAGTCTTGGATTCTCTCCTGGGAAGAAGTCAATTCTTGCCTAAATCTTATGATTCACATCTCAAGAGTGAACAATGGGAATAAGACTTTCTCATTCATTAGTCTCTACATCCAGGGGAGTGGTCTCTTCACTAGGATGTTGTTTTAAACTGATTGTGGATCTTTGGGGACTAAAGAAATAGATCTGAGGGTCTCTTGTTTGAACATCAAACTTCCCAGGTATTTTGCCATGTCCAGTAACCCTTAAGCAGAGGTAGTGGATGCTCTAGTAGTTCCTTGGTCATTTCAACCTCCTTATCTGTTTTCACATCTGGTTCCTTTTTTTTCAGAGTGATTTTTTAGATAGGACTAGAAAATTAGTTTGTAATCTGGATTGTCCCAGTGTGGCATATCAAGATTTGGCATACGAATCTGGTTCAAATGTCCTCTTCCTCTACAGTCAGACTTTTTGTCTCTAGGTCCTTTTTCTTTTTTTCCATCCGGATCTTTAGTCTCTAAAACTTAATGTCATGGAAATGAAACACTTAGTTCTGAGGCATAAAGGTTTCTCAGAAAACTTGTCTCTAAGATAATTTATCACAAAGTTTGCAAAACTTACAATGATGTATACACTATCATTTTTCTGACATTCTTTTAGAATCCCTCGGATTCTTCAGTTTCTACAGGATGGTTTAGATAAGGATGTATTTGCTAATTACCTGACAACAGATATCTGCTCTTTCCTTTTATTTCTCAGAAGAAATAGTCTTCCTGATATTTCTTGTTTTGTTCAGGCTCTGGTCCGAATTAAACCTGTTATCAAGCCTATTTCTCCTTCTAATAATTTTAACCTAGTGACATTAGACTGCTTACTTGGAAAGTGTTGTCTCTTATCCTTCTCTTCTGCTAAAAGCGTTTTTGTATTGTCTGCTCTCTCTTATGAGTCTCCTTACCGGATATTCTTCCAGAATAAGGTTGTTTTGCAGACTACATTTAGTTTATTTTACTCACGTTGTTTCCTCATACAATATTAGTAGGGAGATTGTCTATCCCTCTTTGTGTCCTGATCCTAAGAATGCGTCTTAAAGATCTTTGGATTTTTGGATATTGTTAAAGCATTGTTAATGCAACTAAGGTTTTCAGAAAAACTTCTAGTCTGTGTTCCTTTTTTTGGCCCTAGGAAAGGTCAGAAGCCTATTTCTTTAGCCTATTGATTGAAACTTTTTGATTCACAAGGCTTATTTGGAGGTGGGTCAGCCACAGCCACAGCAGATTGTGGCTCATTCTACTAGGTTAGTTGCCACTTCTTGTGTTTTCAAGAATGATGCTTCAGTTGATAAAATTTGCAAGGCAGAAACTTGTTGGTCTTTGCATATGTTTACAAAATTTTACAATTTTTGCTTCATCTAAAGCAACTTTGATAGAAAGGTCCTTTAGGCAGTTGTCTCAGTTAACTGATTATGCTTGGCTTTTTATAGTTTATTATAAGATATTTTCTTCTTTTGTTTGTGGATTTAATTTATCAGTGAAAAAAAAGCTGCTTTTCAATCCCTCCCTTTATGGTTACTCGTGGACTGCCACAGCTTAGTTATTAGTTCCCATGAGCAATGGATCGTGGACTCTCGACACCTATATGAAAGAAGACATAATTTATACTGATAAATTCATTTATTTTGTGGTCCTCTTTTTCTTTCCTACCTCTCTTCTTCTTTGCATAGTTTCCAGTAATATGGGGGGATTTAAGGGCTCCTGGAGTTTTGGAAATGTTTGCCTCTTTCTAGTGGCCGCGAGTAATGGGCTCGTGCACTCTCACCATCATGAAGAAATTAATTTATCAGCTTTTCCTTGCCCCCACCCTTGGTTCCAGGTCTTCATAATTAATTCACGCACTAAATATATACTGTAGCTGTATTTTTTTTTTATGCAAGTAGTGTCTCCTTTGGCTTTTAGCTGAAGTCCATTATGTCTGTTTAGAAGAGCAATTCTATGGCTAATTTTGTCATTTATTTAATCCTGAAAGACTGAATGTAACTTCCTCAAAGCAAAGGTAAAGGAGACCTATTGTGCTCAAAGGGACATTCCAGTAAAAATGTTAATGGACATAGATGAATTACATCTTTGAATATAAATGCATGTACTGGCAACAATGCTTCCAGTAAAAGTTATCACTGTTTTAGTGTTAACATTCTTCAGTGCATGTGAATCATAGTGAGATATTTCCAGTGCACCAGTATTTTATATTCTGCAGCTGCTTAGAGAGTCAGTAAGGGATTGTATCATGTCAGCAATTAACAAATTAAAGGACCAGTCAACACTGTAGATTTGAATAATCAACAAATGCATGATAACAAGACAATGCAATAGCACTTATTTTGAACTTCAAATGAGTAGTGAATTTTGTTTCTGACAATTTTAAAAGTTATGTCTTTTTCCACTCCCCCCCTGTACCATGTGACAGCCATCAGCCAATCACAAATGCCTACACGTACCATGTGACAGCCATCAGCCATTCAAAAATGCATACACACTTATTCTTGCACATGCTCAGTAGGAGCTGGTGACTCAAAAAGTTTAAATATAAAAAGACTGTGGCACATTTTGTTAATGGAAGTAATTTGGAAAGTTGTTTAAAATTGTGTGCTCTATCTGAATCATGAAAGTTTTAATTTTGATTGAGTGTCCCTTTAAGTAATTACCAGATAGTTCCCACGGGAAATAGGGCCCTCAATCCCCTCCTGTATGTGTTTGTAAATGCTTGTCCTGTCTCTTACATGTCTTGTATTGTTTTATTTAAATGAATTGTATCCATGGACAAGCGCTGCAGAATATGTTGGCACTTCATAAATAAAGTATAATAATAATAATAATGGTACAAGCACCTTAGGCTCTCTGAGCAAGCACAGTGCATACCTAAATACACTTTTGAAACCGCTATAGCTTTTATTACAAGCATTTCTAACAATACATGTATATTGCAAAAATGCTTCTATTCAAAACTGAAATGCATCCACAAGGATTCCAGTTTTGTCTGGAATGTCCCTTTAAGTGATGTCCTTTTAACTTTTTTTCAGGAAACAGGCTTTTCAATATTAAAATTCTTTGGTTATCAAAAATTGGGGAGAATAGATTTCTGAGGTTTCTTAGAATTTTTAGGTATTTGCATCATTTGTTGGAGAAGGTTCTTTTGGGCTGCTTTTTTTGTTGTTGTTTTTTAGCAATCTCATGTTCCCATTCAGGAACAAAGTAAAGGACTTTATACCCCATAGAATTATTTTTAGCCTGTTTTAGACATACAATTCTATACATATTTGTGAAGGTTCCTCAATTGATTTAACAGGAAGTAACTTAAATTTGTTTTCACGACTCAATAACTTGGTCAGTTTATGAATAAAATATGCGAAGGATGCCTATAAAGTATATTAATGAGAATAAAGGTCAGATGGCTTAATATGAATATTGATATAAATAAAAAAAATTAGTGCTGTTGTTGTTTAATAATGTTTCTGCCTTTCGTTGTTTGCACAGTCACCTTCTTCATTTTCATTTAAATCCCAATTTGGATTCTATATAAAATATATAACGTGAGAGGGAACTGCATTCCTTATTCCATGTAACATAAATTTGGACACTCTTCATATTGGAGTATAGTATTTTATTCTTATGCGTCCCAACCCATTGGATGATCTAAGGATGTTTAGCATTTTTATGTTATAAATATCCATTTGTCATTATCTTTCAAACCCACATGGCACGAAGGGGATAGGCAAGTTTATTGTGGGGATGGTCAGCAACAGTTTTCTTGGTGGTGCTCATGGTACTCATGTTGCCTTGTTAAGCTCTCATAAACCCCTCAGTCTTTACATTAATATATGTCTCAATTCTTTATTTGCTGAGAAACCTATGGTGAAAAAGAGATTAATAATTGTGGTTATGCATGACTAAATTGTATATACGTAAATATACTTGTGTCTCTCTTTGCCTTGTTGGTGAGCAGTAATAACTGTGATCCTAGCAACATCCATGGTAGCCAATAAAATTAAAAAAAAAAATTCTAATATCACTATAGCTAGTTAATGTTTTGTGTTAAAGGGATCTAAAAAAATGCACTATATTGGTAGAACAGTTTATTTTATGCCAGTTTGCAAGTAATAATAGAATATAAAAGTCGTGAACTGGCTCACAATCCAACCACAGGCTGCAGATGGTCCCACTGCACTGCATGCTATTTTTATTATTTTATGTATGCCTGTGAAGAAAATTTGATGGAGACAGCCCCCCCCCCCCCTATAAAAAAAATACTGCTGTAGCACTTTTTAATTTTTGACTTTTTAATGTCAATTTCCAGACTTGCTATGATCATCAAGTCCTTTATTGCTATGTTTCCTTTGACTTGTTTAATTGCAGATATATGTAAGAGTGAAATTCAGGAGAATGTACTAATATTATATGGTGCTCTTATGATGATACAGAATAATGGAAGTGGTGAAAATTCAAGTCTCCTATTTAATGCTGCTCATCATTTAACTGATGATACATTATGGAATGAGTTAAACATGTATTTAAATGGGGTGTGTATTGTATATGATGTGTGGAATGTTCTGGTTTGCTTATTGCTGCCTGTGGTATTCACATATATATTCCTTGACATAAGAGAGAGGTTTTCTTTTAAGATTGCAATATCTGTTTAATAAGTTTCTTCTACAGAAAGAAATGGCAAGTCAGGTACAATACATAATATTTATTGCATCTAAAAGTATCCAGAAGTATTCAATTCAATAGAAAAAAATAGCTAAATGAATGTGCTAACTCGCTGGATAATTTCAGTGGATCGAACTAAACATGTCACTGGATGTTTAGAAAAATCTAGATATTTCATATTTTCTCATTTTGTGTTCAGTTTTTTTGGCCTACCCACCCAAACTGTTTCAGACTCGCCAATGAAACTAATGAAAAATATTTTCTTTGTCTAAGTCATATGATCTCTATTAGTTGTTTAAATATTAAAAATGTAAGTGTAAAAGTTTAGTTTCTATAAAGTAATGGGCGCTGCCATATTTGAACTAGTTTTCTATTTATTTTTGCTTGTGCAAACAAAGCTGTGTGGAATCCCTTTCTTGTATTGCCTGTTTTATATCTGCCCCTAATTGTCTTCAGCAGCGGAAATGGATAAGGGGCAGCTAAAGTACAAACATGGTGGCGCCCACTACTTTATAGAAACTCATTGGAATTTAGAAAAGCAAACAATTTCCAGAGATAAATTACAGGAAAAGGGAACATTGTGTATTGCAAAGTCGCTTATCTACACATAATTAAACATTTTATATTACAATCTCATACTGTTTAATACCCCTTTAAGGAATCAAATGTACTTCGGCTGAGAAAGATAAATCCTACATTGACAACACGGTATGGATTAAGAGAAAAAAAAGAAGCCAGTGTATGAATTAGTTGTAAATGCAGAGCAAAGGACAGAACAGAAAATATAGATTGTTAGAGTGGTTCTGAACTAAGTGAGCTACAAGGACAAAATACATTAATAAAGTGACTTGAGAAGAAATAGTGTTCCTTGAATAAATATCTTAACTTAAAGAGACCGTAAACACCTTGGGAGTTTAATGAAAAATGTTTAAATATATGTAGTTAAACAACTTCGCAATATGCTTTCTTTCTTTATTTTGCTTCCTTTTCATGTAATTTAGCTCTAAAAAGAGTGGCTTTTCTTATCCACAGAACTTAAAAAGCACACTGCAGGCTTCTGAAGGTTAACCCTGCTACATACATTTCCCTAATTGGCTTTAGCAGATAAGCAAAACAATGGCCATGCCTTGTGAGCTGCAGACTCAAGGTTGGCTAATCCAAATAAGGCAAGTGGTTGGTAGAATTTGACTATTGACGAAAATCAGTAAACACGATGTTAATTAGTGTTAGAAATGTTTAGGCTTGGCTGATGCATTATTTTATAGTTAGATAGCAGAATTGTAATTAAAAGGTGTTTACTGTACCTTTAAGTGAAAATTAATTTGTGTTGAAAATGTGTTGCTATACAAATAGCAGGGATGATCAAGAAGCTATGCAGAAGACTTTTAAAAAATGTATCCAGTTTGCATTACTTCAGTTTCTTATTATTTTACCTTTTCTTTTACGGCATGATCTGTATCTCTTGAGCTCTAAAGAGCAGATGAAAGCAAGTGGGTCATTTCAGATAAATCTGTTCAATCTTGCAAAGGACTGTTAAGATCAAATGTCTTAAGATGCAAATTTGTCTTAAGAAGAAATTAAATGGAACATATGTGCCTCATCCATTTTATGGTGAAATGTTTGTTTCCTGTTCTGTATTTTCATCCCATGCTTTACAAAATGTGCGTTGTTTTTGCTATCAAACGTATTTGTTATTTCTGTATTAATAATGTATTAAAACTGCTAAAAAGTCCACCGTTTTGCAGGCTCTGAGTATTTTCAAATGCAATGCCTATTGATTAGAATGCATATACGATTATACATGATAGAAAAGCAATACATTGTACAAAGTACAATAAAATGTATTAATAAATAAAATAAAAAATACACACACACAGCAAAGCAGAACTCTACTTGTTATTTTGTCCAAATGATTTAAAAATGTTGTAAAAAAAAATGAATAATAAAATATGCGCTATATACAAAAGAGGTAAATGTGTCTAAAATGTGGGCCAAAGGGGAATGGAAAGGAAAGCCACTGAGTATCCCTTACCCATGTACCACAGGTTGAGAAATGAGGCTGTATATCATTGGCTATTTCTGAGAATACACTCCCTGCCTAGAGCATAAAGGAGAAATAGAAGTCGATCTTGTATATATCAGTTGTCAGTCTAGTTTGCTTTATTATGGGGGCATGACAAGCTCCAGCAAAAACGCAACTTTAGCTTTGTCTTTTGTATATGTTCCTCTCCCCAAATTCTATAGCATGTAAACGTAAAACTCAAGCTGCAAATCTTTAAATGTGACCAATCTCGCTTTCTCTTCAGGAAGAAGTTTGTTAGGTTTTTTTTATTTTTCCTTCCGGAATTAAGGGAAAAATGAATTTCTTCTTTGTATAATTTGGATGTTAAAAAAAATGTAAACCAAAATGAAAACAATTGATGAAAGCTGCAAAAGTAAACCTGAATTAATTAAACTAATGAATTATTACCATTTTTAACGTGGTCTAAATAACTTAAGACAAAGTGACTTGAAACAAGAGTATCAGAAGAAAATGAGATGTAAAAAAATATTTAATAACATGGAGTTTATGAAACCATTGTATTTGTGTATTATTTTTTTTTAGTAAAGTTTTAATTTCCACCAATTTTTTTTTTTATTATACTTTGCTAATTCATAATATTTTGTATCACTTTCCAACCGTGGGCAAATAACTTCAAAGTTCAAACCATATTTATATAAAGATATGCCTTCCTTACTGATATATGATTAAGGGGTGCAGAATTCCCATCCACTGTTCCCCCATTTGCTCTAGATGTGTGCATTTTTATAAAGAATGGAATTCCAAACTTTAAGCAAAAATTCTAACTTTTGCTTTGTTTTTAGCATTCAATTTTAGGTAGCGTGTTTGGAGATTATTATGACCAGCAAATGACAGCACGGCAGACAAATGCTCTGTCTCACCAGGTTAGTCAACACTTTATTTACAAAATTTGAAGCTCTTTCTCACTAAAGCTTTTAGCATTAAGAAATCTAAAGGTTGGGTGTTATATATTATAATGATACTGTACTTGATACTCTATACGTCTTTAGTGTCCTTGGTAGCAGTCCACAAACTTTTCTTACTTGTACTTATGATTTATGTTTGAGTTATGTAAATGTCATTTTTTCATGTAATTGGCAAGAGTTCATGAGCTAGTGACGTATGGGATATACATTCCTACCAGGAGGGGGCAAAGTTTCCCAAACCTCAAATGCCTATAAATACACCTCCCACCACACCCACAACTTTACAAACTTTTCCTCCTATGGAGGTGGGGAAGTAAGTTTGTGCTTAGTTTTTATGATTTTCTTCTATGATAAGTGCTTCTAAGCATTCTGAAGCCCAATTCCTCTCAGAGTACAGTGTTTGTCAGAGGGATGTGAAGGGAGTATCGCCTATTGATTTTATGGTTTCTCTTATGGGAAATCTTTTCAAGGGTTCTCTGTTATCAGTCGTAGGGATTCATCTCCTACCTCCCTTTTCAGATCGACGATATACTCTTATATACCATTACCTCTGCTGTTAGTTTTCAGTACTGGTTTGGCTATCTGCTATATGTGGATGGGTGTCTTTCGGTAAGTATTGTATCATTATTTAAGACACTCTCAGCTATGGTTTGACGCTTTATGTATTAATATAAAGTTTTAAATATATGTATTTTACTTATTTGCCATGAGTCAGGTCTATGTATATTTCCCTTTTGCAGTCTAAACAGTTTCAGTATAGGAATCATGTTTGGGAAGTTTATTTAAACTTTTTTCTTACCTGTGTTTCTGTCTTTTTCAAATTTGACTTGTTTTTTATTTTTTTCGCGGGCAAATCTAGGCTCACGAGGACGCAACATGCTTTATTCTTGGCGCAAAATTTTTTTGCTGAAGGCGCAAATTTTGTCATTTGCTGCGTCTTTGTTGACACTAGTTGTTTTGGCGCAAAATCGCGTTTGTTATGACCTGAGTTGTCATTTTCTGGTGTTAATTTTGCGCCAAAAAATTTAAACTTCCTTTTGCGTACTGCGTCATTATTGGCGCCAACATTTAGTTATTTTACTTCTATTCCTCGCTGTTTTCATGAATTTTGAAAGCTATTATGCTTGCTTTTTTATTTTATTTTTTGTTTAAAAATAAAATACTATCTTGGTTTTTCTATCTACTGAATCTGTTACATTGTGGAAATTGAATGTGTTGCCTAATGTTATTTTCCTTTTTCTGTTACATTTTGCGAGATGTCTCATTCTGATCCTAACTCTGATGTTACTGTAGAAACTATGAATTCCCTGAAACACAATTCTACAAAGCTAAGTGTGGTTTTTTTTTCATTATTAAGCTATTTCTTCAGCTCAATTATGTGTCATTTATCATATTTTATGCTAGTAATGTTTCTACATATACAATGACATTTTACTATTTTTACTTATTCAGTTCATGTACTTGATTTCATCTGCAAACATCACATGTTATTGCTTATATCATAAAAGGTTATGACTGCTATTATGCCTTTAAGTAAACTTACAAGGTCTTTTTAAAATTAAGATTTAATTAATTTTGTTCTGACTGACAGCATACTTAAGTTTATTCTACTGATGAAGGCTTTCTTTGGTTCAAAGGATCCTGTATCAGAGACAGAGTTGCTAAAAAATTCTCCTTATTATTCATTTGAACATTCTTTGTTAAGGAAAATGTGTTATGTTTAGATTTTAGGAGCCTAGTCCTCTTATTAACTGTTATTTTAAAATCTGGATTTTAAGATTTTAGTTTGCTCCTGAGATTTTTTCCTATTCACAATACTATGTATTATGTTCTAAATAATTGTTTATCCTGATTCCCTTTTGGGACTGTACTACTATTTCTATGGAAATTGGTACTTATTTTTAGGATTCTTCAGAGTTTGAATATAACCTTAGTAGAGCATATTCACGTACTGTTTATTGTCAGCTCAGCCTTATCTGTGGCTGACATTACTGGGTTTTTTTTCAACCTTTTTGTTTTTGAACAGTTAGCATAAGCAGTTTTAGATTCTCAAGTATATAACTGTTTATTTACCTCTGATGTATTCATTTTATTATGTTTACTATATCTAATATTATGATTTCAAATATATTTGTATTATCTCTAGCTTGTTAGAATAATAATTTGTTTGATTTCTATTTCTCCACTATTTTTGAAGGTTTAGTGTTTCTCCTGTTAAGTGTGGTCAGTCCACGGGTCATCATTACTTCTGGGATATTATCTCCTCCCCTACAGGAAGTGCAATAGGATTCACCCAGCAGAGCTGCTATATAGCTCCTCCCCTCTACGTCACCTCCAGTCATTCTCTTGCACCCAACGAATAGATAGGATGTGTGAGAGGACTGTGGTGATTTTAATTAGTTTATTACCTTCAATCAAAAGTTTGTTATTTTATAAT